>NC_136976.1:23574779-23577279 GCF_032717465.1 Coenobita brevimanus
TCTTTGTCCTGCGTACATTTTCACGTTTCAGCCTACTGATACGGTCCCTTGTGAAATGGCTATCATCAGCAATAACAATATTCATCATCATTGCAACTTCACTTTTGCTCCAGATAAACTTGTACACCATCAACGCATTGGACACTCGCAGTTTTTTATTTCCCTCATAACACATCAGTTTACATAGTCTGTCCAGATATACCACCATCTCATACATCAGCCTCAGGATTATACATAGCACCAGACTACTGTGCGGTATTTACACCATCCATGTCTACTTTTTCCACCATCAATCACTACGCCATCCTCAATCATACACACAAACATTTCCACCCACTGCCTGATATGGACTTAAACATGAGCACAAGTATTAAGCTGACTTCACCTAAGTTTGAAACTATGCAGCTGATCAATGAAACAATGAAGCCCTGGGAAGATTTGAGTTTGAGTATGTTCAACCCATATTATGTGTATAGCCAAGCACCTTCTGTCTTCATAATTATCTGCATTGTGGTTGCAGTATTGCTGTTGGCCATGCACAGAATGCATGCAAGAATTGCTAATTTGGAGTCATTGTTTAGTGGGGGGGAGAGTTAACATCACAGTTAACCACCCTGAATGAAGTGTATATATTTTGTATATAGTATTAATTATATATATAAAAAAAAAAAAAATAATAATAATAATAATAATAATAATAACACAAAGAAGAATGACCCATATATGGCAGACCAGTACCATTATCTTTAAATGAAATATTAGTAACTCTTACAATAATCTTAATTTTAAACTATTTTTATTCTTGCATGTATGCATTTCACTATAATAACCCAAGTACATACTGTATTACAGTTAAATAATTTACTTTAATGCATTTATTCCAATATGTATTCAACTTATTTAAAATGTAATATTACTAAATAATCACTATTTACTATGCATAATATATGTATACAATATTCATACAATTATGTTACTTTACAATATTATGTATTTCACTTAATTAGCTTATAAGTTCATTATAATGTGTATGTAGTATGTATTAATATATTATAACTATTAAATGTCGATGGTACGTCATTTTCGCGCGGCCGAGCAAATATAGGACTACATAATAGATAGATAGATAAATAGATAGATAGAGAGACAGATAGAAGCAGGAAGTCAAATGATGAGAAGGTGTTGTGTTTGCGAGAAGCGAGCAGCGCTAAACGCTTACACGGGGAAAGCTGACGACAGCGGCCAGTAAGGAGATGATTCAGTTAGCTGCCAGCAGTCCTCTCGTGAGAAAGTTCTGTTGCCATGAGGAAGATACGTGACACACACACCCTACTACACGAGATTTTAGGAAAGAGAGTTTAGAAGGAGACGAGCGACCCTAGAGAGAGGTCGAGACGGAGATTAGCTTTAGAACAGAGAGAGAGAGAGAGATAGCGAGACAGGGAGGTAGCTACCCAGGACTTATACTATTATACCTGTTTAATATTTCCAAGACAAATAAAAATAGTCCCATACTATTCTTTACCTCTCCCGTCACTACATGACATCTGGTGGGGAAACTACTACAAGATATAAAAGCCGCTCGACCACAAGTCTAAAATATACTTCTCTACAATTAACTACAAAGTCTTTATGACAGTGGTATTGGTCTATTAAGAACTGTCTCAAAATGCTCTTTCCATCTATTTTTAATATCTCCATCTTTGGTTAATAAATTTCCTTCCCTGTCTCTAACTGGTATTTCCTTGCGTTTACCTGCATTACCACTCAGTTCTCTAATCGATTCATATGCTATTCTTTGACTCTGTCCATCATTTTTGTTTATTAAGATTTCAGTCTCTGCAACCTTTTCATCCACATATCTTCTTTTATCTCTCCTAGCTAACCTTCTTACTTCTGAATTCAAACTCCAGTACGCAGCTCTTGCTAATTCAATCTCTCGTTCATCAACGCATTGCATCTCACTCCTCAATTTAGCCTCACCTCTCTTTTTTATCATATCCCACGTTTCCTCTGAGCCATACGAGCCTGAAAATGAGAATGACAATATTGCTATCACTAACGGGATAATATCAAATCTTATTTTTTACTGAGTTGGTCATACAGAGCCTTAAAGTTGGCGAAGGATAATGTTTGGAAATAAAGTTTGAATCTGAAAATGTGATGTCAGTGTGATTGTTAATCAGTTGGTAAAAAGTTGGATGCAGTGGGTAGTCACTGATTAAAGGGAAAAGTATCATATGAACTTACTTTTTGTATGTTTTTTCAGTATAATTAAATGAAAATTTCAGTTTTAGAGAGACTGTGACGAGGTTTTTCCACAATCATGGGTTTTCGCTCATGCAGTCTAAGAAATATTTAAAATTTCTGATGTATGAAATCTACGGAGTTTTACACACAACGGGAAAATTGGAAAGGGTTATATGAAATACTTATGAAGGTACCTCTTGGTACAAAACATTAACCGTGAGCTCCGTCTGCTAGATTATTATTTTTTTTT
>NC_136976.1:23582279-23802279 GCF_032717465.1 Coenobita brevimanus
AGAGTTTGATTTTTTAGTGAATTGTTGACTTGGTATGAATAAATCCATACCAGCTAGTATTAAGCCGCAAATGTGGGACTGGGTAGAATTGGGATCACTAGAAAAGAAAGACTGCCATGGAACATCAGCAAGATAATTTCTAAATCCATCCCAGTCTGCTCTGTCAAAGTGCCATCGGGTCACCCTGACAGGTTCAGAATGGGGAGGTGTAGGAGGGTTAACTAATGAGGCTTTGATGAGATTGTGGTCAGAGGATCCAAGTGGTGACAGTACCTCTATCCTGTATTGATCTGGATTATTTTTCAAGAATAAATCTTCTTCCCAGTTTTCGTCTTTCGTCGCTTTCCCCTCATGTTCCATGCTTCTTCCCTTCATTCATCTTCTTTCTTCAACAATTTACATCTTTCCATCTACCCTTTTCTGTCAACTTTCATTTATTCTCTCATCTCTCATCTTGCAAACCTTTATTTTAATTTTTTTTCAATTTTTTTTTTACACTGTCAGTCTTTCCATTGAGTATTTTTTATTCTTTTTCCCGTTCCCCCTCCACTTTCCGTATTTTCCTTATATTCTTCATCTTTCCTCGACTACATGTTTTCTTTTGCTTAAACTCTCAGATTTTTTCATTATCTTTCTTTCTATGTGTTCCTCCCCCCATGTTTTCCCCTGTAGTCTAGCTTTTCTTCCTCGACATTATCTACACAACATTGTTTCCTTTGGTCTGTTTCGTTTCTTTTACAACCCTCATGAAGGCATGTATTCTTCAGTTCCTTTTCCATTACTCTCTTTCTTCCTTCTATTTCTTTTTTCTCTACTATGCCTCTTTTACTATGCGTCTTTTACTAAATTTTCCTTTCTTTTTATATTATTTGTCATTTTATCTCTCCACGTCCCCATATTTTACTTTACGTTACTTTCAGACCCTTCACTCTCATCCACCTTAATCCTCTTCCTTCGTCTCGTATTTTATTCTGAATAACGCCAGAGTTTCATTTAACTGAGCGTGAGCCATAACAATGGAGTGTTTTTGCTAGAACCATTAGCTTTTCCCCAGAAGGGAAAGACTAGCATTCTATTCCAGGTAATGACCGACGATTTTATCTAGCTGGTAGTGAGTCATAAGAGGATGAGCATGTTAAGTTAGTTTCAGCCTATTCATTTTTTGAAATTATCTAGTATATCCAAAAAATTCTGTTCAGATCACGATTCTTCGAATCTTACGGGTTTGGCATTGATTTTAACAACCTCTTCATTGATTAAGTATTCTTCTAAATTGCATATAATCGTCTAGCAGCACCAACAGGATATTACAATTTACGTATTCGTGGTGTAGGGCTTAGTCGTCGGGAAGCAATCACAAGGGATAAAATCTTTTTGTTTATCTTTCTTTGTTACCACATCAACTGTTTCCTTTCCTTCCCTTTTCGCCCCCCTTCTTGAAAATCGACCGTTTCTCCCTCTCCTCATTCTCTTTTATAAAATCAAACGTCTCTCCTCTTCAGTCGCCCTGCTCATTCGTTTCCTTATGCCTTATATACTATAAAATGAATCTTCTTTCCTCCTCCTCTTCCTCTTCCACCTATTCACAGCATATCTCATCCTCCCTTCCAAAACTCTCCTCTCCCCTCTCACCTCAGTACAAATTCCACTCTTTCTCTCCATCTTCCTCCCCTCCTCCCTCCTATCCTAAAACGGTATTCTGTCCACTTCAACCCTTTCTTGTTGGCGAGGTGCCCTCATTTGATGGTTTCGATGTAACCAGGTGGCCCAACTGCCTGGTTATACAAACGTCCCTCAACTATTTCCCTATCCGCTGAAAAGAATGTAGACTGCAGGAGAAAGCCACCTATGTCTTCACTCCACCTGGTTCAAGTTTCTGGTAACCTAGAGGCAACAACAACAACAACAACTATGCCTGTCTGTCTGTCTGTGTCTGTCTGTCTGTCTGTAGTCTGTCTGTCTGTCTGTCTGTGTCTGTCTGTCTGTCTGTAGTCTGTCTGTCTGTCTGTCTGTGTCTGTCTGTCTGTCTGTCTCTCTCTCTCTCTAATCCACATGTCTGTTTTGTCTTATCCTTCCCACATACCATTTACCTAATATTTACATCCTTATAATATCTCTAGCTCCTTCCTCAGCAAAGCGGTTCTCTCACTGTCTTGCACACTCATGTCCCCATTCCTTATCCCCCGTCATTCATGCACCCTTTCCTAGAAACACCTCTCCCTGCCTCACAGCAGTACTCTTACTTTATATTTCCTTCTCAGTCGAGTCAACCAGGTGTCTGTATTCACCTCCAGCCCCCTATCTCGATACTATCCAACAAACTTTTCCTCACACAGTCTTTAATTATCTCACTCCCACTTTCAGACTTTCTATTCACTCAAACTCAGATTCTGTACCACCAATTCTATCTCTTTCACCCTGTCGCTCTTATCATTAATCTCTCTCTCTCTCTCTCTCTCTCTCTCTCTCTCTCTCTCCGTAACACGTTTCGTTCTAATCCTCTCCTTCCCTCTTGTCTTCACCCCTCCACTATCTTGCGTGCTATACCGCCATTGTCTCATATTTATACAGTGAAGAGTAGAAGCAAGTGCATTATTCAGTGGGGTGGTTCTTTTGTGTGTGTGTGTGTGTGTGTGTGTGTGTGTGTGTGTGTGTGTGTGTGTGTGTGTGTGTGTGTGTGTGTGTGTATGTGCGCGCGCGCATCTGACTGCGCTTGTGTTTATTTGAAGAACAAGACATTGAGGGTATCGACCAGTAGTCATGATGTATCCCTGTCTGCATCCCTTTATATGACTGACTGTGGACGTTTTCCTCTGTGTGTGTGTGTGTGTGTGTGTGTGTGTGTGTGTGTGTGTGTGTGTGTGTGTAATGTATTTTCTTTTGATTCTATACCTATTGGAAGTGAAAGGTTGTACTGTATTATTGATTTATTAGTTATTTCGATCGGTGTCACTTTTAGCGTCCCTTCTATCAATGCCAGGACAGTATAATCACGAAAAGCCCTACTACTGTACGATTTCACTCGCAAATGAACATCTGCAGTATAATTATTAACTTTGCATATTCCTGTAAATATCCTTTCATGAAAGAGATCAGTGAGGACTAAACTATTCCATCCGTATATGCCTTTATATATTAAATTTAGGAGACATGTTTCGAAGTGGGATGATGAGATGTACAGATACCGGAAATGTATATTCATTTCTATCTATTCTATCTATCTATCTATTGCCAGACGCCTCAATCCCGTTTGGGGTGGCCACAAACAAATCGCCTCCACTTCGTCCTGTCCCCCGCCATTTCACTGCCCTACTCCCAGCTCACACCCCCCTATCTCATATACCTCTCCACCCCATCCCTCCATCTCATCCTCGGCCTCCCTCTCCCTCTTCCCCCCTCCACCTCACTCACATACACTCTCTTCGTCAGTCTTTCACTCTCCATCCTCTCCACGTGGCCAAACCACCTCAGTGTGTTCCTCATAACACTTCCTATCACATCCACATCCACACCACAACGCTCCTTTATATCCTCATTCGTCAGCCAGTCTCTCAATGTGACTCCACAGGCTCCTCTTAAATAACTCATTTCCACTGCTCTCACTCTTGACTTGTTTCCTTCCAACAATGTCTAAGCTTCACTTCCATACGTTAGAGTTGGTATCACAATACTGTCATGTAGTAACTTTTTCACTTCCATGCTCACTTCCCTGTTTCTTATCACTGCTTTCAAAGAACCAGCAACCTTTCTTCCCTGCTGTACCCTTTCAAGCACTTCACCCTCCAAACCTTCATCCTTACTCACTCATCACACTAACCAAGTACTTAAACGTACTCACATTTTCCAATTCCTCACCATCCAACCTCGCTGTACATTCACCGACTTCACCTCTCTCAAAGACCATCACTTTACTCTTCCCTACATTCACCTTTAGATTCCGTTTCGTACACACTCTCCCAAATATTCATTTCTGCTGTATAATAAATATTTGAATAAAAACATACGGTAACAGCTTGAAAACAAGGAATGTCATCGGAGTGAAGTGGTTATCTTGAGTATAATTTATCATGGTCGGTCTATTCAGTCCTCATTTTATCCATCTGTATTTAGGCTACCTCCTGTTGTGTTGATTGACAGGGACACCTTCATGCGGTAACATTACTGGAATGCACAAGTCTGTCTATTTCCTGTCCCATTCCTGCCCCCCCCTACCAAAAAAAAAAAAAAAAAAAAAAGCAGCGTGCATACGGTCAAAGGTCTTCTTTTGGCCCATGTGGCCTCCCGGCACTGAACTATGACCCAGTTCGAACACTGCTCGGCGATACTTTGTGGGAACGACAAGCTGCAGCCGAACCTCACCCAGAGGTGTTTGGGACTCAAGGTACAGCCGTCCTCGTTTACGAAGGAACCTGGCTTGACCTCCCTGTGACTGTTTAATCACATTACCTTCCAGTTTCTTTCGGCAAGTGTCAGGTCGGACTGTTGTTCCTGGATATCTTGACTATGAATCATATCTTGCGGTGTTGCAGTGGTCAACGGGATGACATGATTTGGAGCCTTGGCCATGGTTTGTGTTACTGCAGCAGGCGAAGTCTGAATAGCAAAGTCTATGGTGTAAATATTCTTAACACTTTTGCAGTCCTTGGACATGGATATGCGTCCAACCTGAAAGTGTCCAACCATCTCTTTAGATGCGGATCCGCGTCCAACATAGGAATATTCACCATAAATCAAAAAATTTGGTCTGATAATAGCCTGACTGAATTTCCAGTTCACTGGTACTATTTTCATGAATGGGAAAATTCGAAAACATGCCCCCCATAAAATTAGAAAAAAGTATTATAAACATTATGGCTTTCAACCTTTACTCGTCATAAGTTGATTTTATGCAATATCACTTTCTATTTTATTTCCTTTTATTCTACAGAGTCTCAGCTTTCTAACAGTATGAAAACAAATCTGCTAAACCAAATATTTTGGGGTGAAACAATGATTGGAATAGAAAACACTTGAGTGTGTGGATATGGTATAAACATTCTTATGTGCTCTTTCAGCTTAAGCTCCTCATAACTAATTTTACTTGATGCAATATCATTTATTTTTTCTTTCATCTTTTTCTACACAGTCTCAGCTTTCTAATGGTATAAAACAAATCCATTAATCCGAATATATGGGGGCAAAAAAATGATCGGAAAAGAAAAAGCTCGAGCACGTGGCAGGGAAAAAGGGAGGGAAAGCAGGGTGGGTAGGAAAGCAGGAGGGTTCATCTGGCTGCAGGCGGCCAGACCACAAAATTGTTAACATCGGGTATGTTACCTACAGTAAGGTCAAACAAAGGTTCGGGCATGACTACCGTAACTGTCAAGCCAGTATAAAATGGATAAGATACATGAATTCGTGCCTCAGGGAAGTCTCAATGGTCCATCAATAAGACGAACTTGGATCTGACTACCTGTGTATTCCTTGGGCCAAACTGGACTCTCCCTGATGGAGCAACCTCAGGAACCATTGTCTCTCAGGATGTTTACAGAAACATCTCCCACAAACCCTTGCTGAACAAGGAAGGCACTGTTACCTGCAGAAGGGTCTGAGGTGGTAGCTGCTACCCAGTGATAAGACTGCAGGGCAAACGAAGATGCTAACTGGGCGCCCTGAGGACCAGATGCCTGAGGGGTCATACTCACCATCTGAGGTATTGGAGCATTGACCACCTGTGAAGGAGGGCTGATCGTCTGAGGGGGAATAGCTAACTGTGGAGGAGGACCTGTGCTGCTAGGGACAGCACCGACGTACAATTGTTGGGGAATGAAAGCAGCATTTGCCTCCTGCCTCCGAAACACTGGGGTTAGTGTTGAAGGTGCCTGTCTTGATTGTTGACAGTGTGGCTTATTTTAGCTGTCACCTTTGTAATGTTGTTGGGTAAGGTGCTGCTGCTGGTTAGGGAACTCAAATTTCAGCTGAGTATTCTGCCCCTGGTCCATTTTCAGAGGTTTATTTGGACCATGGCCATTATTCTGGGAACGGCCTTGATGCTGGGATTCGTTCTGAGATGGCTTCGTAGTCTTGGCAGTATTTTTCTGGTTCCAGGGGGTTCCAGGGCTCTTGTTGTTTACGAGTCTGGTACCCGTATGCAGTGAAAAATGCGTCAGCCTTCTTCAACGTTTGGTAAGCATCCTTTATCTGACAGATTTTTAATTGAGCAATGCAAGCCACAACATTTCTGTCTCTGTATGCAGCATAAGGGCAATTACCCTTTCTTGAGTGGAAGAGGTCTTGTCCTTCTCCATCCACCCGTCTTAGTAAGTGGCGAGATGGTTTAGGAACTGGACAGCAGTATCCTTCTCTTGTAGATGCGCCCTCAGAACTGACCCCTGGTGTGATCTACAATAAGACCATATGCCTTACCTAGTGCAGCCTTCATCATCTCGTAAGTCAGATTGTTACGGTACTTCGAATCCCATGCAAAATCTTGAGGGCTGGGCTCTCAAACAGGCTAAGGAACTAGAGTCATTTCACTGACTCATCCATTTAGTACAGCTGCTTCATGTCCTCGAAACGGGCTATGAACGGCTCGATTTGTTCATCTTCTTTGTACGGAGGGAGCTTGTGCACGGTGTTGCCAGGGCAGGTGCTGGAGAAACGTGTATGGAGGTAGGGTCACTGGGGCCCAATGCTGTCAAAGTCTGAGAACCTGACCTGAGCTTCAGTACTTCAAGCTCGTGCTTCTCACGTGCCTCATCCTCGCCACTTTCATACTCACGCTCTCTCTCACGTTGCTCGCGTTCTTTCTCACGTTTCTAATGTTGTTCACGCTCGTGTTTGCCCAAAATTTTATGCTCTTCAAGGGCATCACTCTCGCAGTGTAAGACATATTGTTTAACATCTTGGGGATCAGCAAGCCCAACATCCTAGGTTTCTTGTAAAAACAGGTTACAAGTGATGGTGCTAACTCAGACTAAGACCAATGAACTAAAGAAATTACTGAAGAAAAAAATCGGGAAGCTACAGCTTAACCCGTCACGTCCAGAGCTATTTCGCACCTCCGACACCCCCCAATCCCGAGGTATTTTCGACAATTTTTTTTTTGGCTAAAACCTCCGCTGTTGGTGAGAAACATCAAAATTTCATAGAGAAACCACTCACCTGAGGTTTAAAATACTTGATCCAGGTAGCAGTACCTGACTGGGTTTTCTAACAGGCTGGGACCAAAGAAAACGAGTTCTATGGGTGGGTAACTATTTCACACCACTCATAAACAGTATTTATTTATTTATTTACTTGGTACGAATTTATATGTAGTACGAGAGTATATTGGTTTTCAGACAGTAATAAAGACATTATAAGCATTGTTTCACTCACTAACTTATCACCATACCTGACCTTCTTTTGCCACATTACCTGATCATCATTTCTGACTGTTTCTTCCTCTAATGCTATGTAAACTTTGTCCTCCACATCGTCATCGATTGGGGAATCACTCTGGCCCTGAATGTCTTTATTGGCCAGGTCACTGGTAACAGGTGAATTGCTGAGACAATGGTGTCCGGGGGGGGGGGAAGTTATGTGGTGTAAGGCGTTGTCCCTGCTTGGCATCTTGTAGAGGAATAGAGGAAGGTGTCCCGTGTATATGTACGAAAAATCACGTGCAGAAATTGAAAATTGTGCAAATTAGGGACCTTGCAATTGCACGACGTACCACTACGTCGTCGAGATTGGCAAATGCAAAATGTTGCAACGTACCCATACGTCGACGGGACAGGGCAGATTAAAGAAAAAATATCGAAAAAGAATCGACGTACAAACTGTAGAAGTTCGTAGTCAAATGCTAATAATTCAATATTATGATTATCGGCACAGGCTGGTGGTGACCAGTTAAATCCAATAAAAATAGTAAACAAGATAAAAGAAAGTCACAGACTATTTGGGGAAAGACTTTCACAATAATTCATAAAGCAAGAATAATGACCTGCTAAACAGTAACTGCTAGTAAGCTAGTGCCCATAAACTTTAATGGTTATAGTTAATAAGTACCTAAGAATGAGTGGTTTATTTCGTTAACAATTTTATCTTTACAGCTAGGAGTTGGTACCCTGGAAATAGGTCGCCACTTATCACTACTTGTCAAAGGGGAAATATAAGTTTCGACTTTAAAAAATAGCCATAAGTTTTACTTCATTCTGACTTAAGTCGTCGATTTTCTCACAGTGACAAATTTATAACGTTTCTTATCTAACAGTACACAGCGAGAAATAATCACCCATGGATGCTGGATTAATATGTACTGTTGGCATTTAAGAGAAAGTAGGAACCTTGTCCTTTCCTTGGAACTTAGTAATTACTAAACCAGGCCTTGTTTTCGCCTCTTCTAGCTTGCATGGACGGTGTTATTAAGAACTAATATGAAAGAACTAGCTTGACTACCAGTCGTGATTAAGAAAAGTTTGTGCAAGCTGGGAGCACGCAAAACAAAGTAACAACATGGAAAAATGAAACATGATTTTACATTTAATCGAGCTCAGAAAAAAATGCTGTGAATTTATTAATTACAACAAAATGAATGCTTATATTTCGAGGAAACTTCAGTTAGTCAATTCACTTTTGCAATCAAGCTACCTAACACTCTTAAATCTAGGGGGGAAATGTAGTCAGTGGAGATATGGTGTCACGGGGCTGCAACGAGACTGGGATGATCTGCTGATTGTTGCTAAGGCTGCAAAGCTCTCCCCTACATCTACCTCTCGGAGCTGCTGGCTGAAGAGATATGAAGCCACAGAGCTATAAGATGACTGGGTAGTCTAGCCGCTCAGACATGCCAATACACGAGGGGTAATACTCGGTGATTACTGCTGTCTTGCACTGCTCTGTCGTATACGACCTTCCCTCGTGGCTGATAGCAACTCTGTCTGTATCACTGATCACAGATGCCTGTGGCTACCACGGGAAAAGGAAGTAGTTTTCCCTCTCGGCGGTTACGGGGCGGGGCGAACGGTATATAAACACTAAATTTACTCAGTGATGATGTCTGTGCATAAAGATAGCCCACTCTTGAACCAATTACAAATGTTCTGAAAATCCATTCCAATCGGAGTCCTGACGCAGGACAGTTAGCTGAGTGAAGTTTTCTGGAATTTCCAATCATGTTCATGGACTCGCATAATAATGTCGTGAGTTCCCATGATAATACAATGTCGCGAATTCGTGACAACTTTTCACGACTTGTAATCATTCATGTTTCAGGACCAGCACTACCTCCCATGCACGTGACTACAGAGAAAGTGAACGATATACACCCGATACCAGTGTCATAAGTCATCATATTATTTCAAAATATATGATACTGCTGGATTACCGATATTCTAATATTTACCGGTGACGTGCGTGTGTACAGTCACGAGACAAGAAATCACCAACTGTTCCACTTAGGGATTATTCATTACTTGCCCCCTGACGCATCACAAAAGATATTCATTTATAGTCAGAGAAGCATTTCATGCTCTCACTGCTAAGGAATATTAAGTCTGCGTAAAAAGATGGTGAGGAGAACTGAAATGTTAAACGAACTTTTGTCCCTGCCATGACATCATTGGTTCCGGTCCTAGACTGTGCGTGCATGGGAGTCACAAGAAGAGGTGCTCAGTTATGCATAAGAAACTGTCCCATTTGTCTGGCCTCCTCCAAGTCGACATGAACTCATAGATAAAATATGATTCCAGACACGTTCTCACCCTCTTGTCGTCCTCCTCGTGCTCTTTTTTCTTCCATACCATCTATTTTCTTATATTCTCATTCGTGAGACATGCACTAGTTCCATATTGCTTGCGATTATATGTATTCTCTCGTTTTCTGCGTAATCTCACCAACGCTTCTTTATATTCTCTCTCTCTCTCTCTCTCTCTCTCTCTCTCTCTCTCTCTCTCTCTCTCTCTCTCTCTCTCTTCCTAACAATTACCATTTATTTGCGCCTTGTCTCATTAACCCCCTCTCTACTTAGTCTTTTTTTTTTTTTTACCGGCATTTCTGGTCCATCATTCCTCAAAAACTTTTTTTTTTCCTAGCTCTGTTTTCATACTTTAAGTTTTATACAAAAGTTCCATTATGCACACTGTTTCTCTGATTTTACGCCTTATTTCACTCGCCCTTTTCTTTTCTTTTATATTATTTATTCCCTGTCCAATACTTAGCTTTGCTAAGTATCTCCTTTTCTCCTGCCTTTGATTTTCTGGACCTGTTAGGCAGCTCCCCCCCCCCTCCCCCGTTCTCACAAGCACTGGAGCAGTCTGCGATGGGGTAGTTTTTCTTTACTGCTTGGCTGTAGGAAAAGGGAGTGTAAGCGGTCTAGGAACTACTCCCATCTCATATCACCCGTCTCTCCTCTTCCCGCTCTCACATACAGTAGTATCATCGATTCAATGGGCTGTGGGGTAACACAAGGTGTATGCAGCAGGGAAACGGGTAGGAGGCTTTATCATGCATCCACCAATCCAAGATCTTTTATTCTCTCATGAATGCCGTTGTACACAACTGGTGATGACTTTGTGTTTTAGTTCATTCATCTCATCGAATTTCCCAGCTCGGAATTCAGCACCACGAACCAAAATTAATATTAAAGTCATTATTCAGAGCAGCATATCATTCCCAGGCAGCAGCAGCAGCAGCAGCATGCAGCAGCACTGCCCCACATCCTCACTGCGATTGATGAGGTGGGCCTTTGGTCACATTAAGTTCCATTAATCGACGGTAAAACAAACGTAAGATAGTAAACCTCCGGGGCTGATACTGAGACGATTACAAAATTAGAAAGGAGACAGGGAAGAGCCAGGGGCAGATGAATTACAAAAGAGAGAAGAGAGGGAGATAGGGAAGCATGTGAAAAAACAAGAGAAAACCTGGAGAAGAGGAGGAGCCCAAAGCACATCAGTGAAGGAAAGACAAAGCAAAAATTGTTACACACAAAAACATAAGTCACAGATGGAGTGCTAAATGGTCTTAAAAGATCCTTAAATTTGTAGCTCAAGAAGATATTATATAAAACAGTAATCTTAAAATTATCCTAACGAATACTATGAAATATTTTCAAGTTGTCCTCAGACGATTTCATTCACCTTAGGAAAGCTCCACATGAGTGAAGATGTCAAAGAAGGCTATATCTAACAGCTTCTATCTATCTATATACCTGGGCTGCTTCCCCAAGGAAAGGGAGGTAGCCGAGACTGGACGACACACTCCCCATTTACTCATCCATTCAAACACATTCATTCGCATCATAGCCTCAAAGGGGAGAACAGACAGATCCTCACCGTACCACACCGCACAAGGGTCAACTGCGCAATGCAATCAGTGACATCTGCAGCAGGGCCCGACAGCAGAGCTGGTTTACCCCTGCCACATCATAACAGACCCATCCCCTTACCCGCACCTGACCTGACTAGCTGATCAGACCAAATGCAAGAGAATATCCCCTCAGGGCTGCGTCATCACTTATTCATTCACAATTTCTCTCCATTTAATTCTGTCACACACAGCCACTCTTCCTTGCTCAACAGACATCCCTCTCGCATCCAGCGCTCTCTTCACACTGTCCATCCATCCTATTCGTGGTCTTCCTCTCAGCCTTACACCTCTCACATCAGATCTAGTTATCTTTTTCACCAATCGCTCATTATCCATTCTCTCCATATGCCCAAACCATCACAACACCCTCTGCTCAACTCTACCAGCCATCTCCCGAACAACTCTAGTTCTCCTTCGCACTTCATCATTTCGCACTCGATCCATACGCGTCACTCCACACATACTCCTCAGACACCTCATCTCCATTACATTCAAACTTTTCCTCTCTGATACACCCATATTCCATGTTTCAGCCCCATATAACGCAGTCGGTACCACAACACCCTCATACAGCCTTCTCTTTACATCCATTCTAAGCAAACAACATCTAAACACTTTTTTCATTTCTCCCAGCGCCTTTCCTACTTCATTTATTCTAAACCTCACTTCTGCATCTATTCTTCCATCCACAGCAACATGTGACCCTAAATACTTAAAACACTACCTCCTCAAGCAACTCGCCATTCAAAATTATATTCATCCCCCTACCATCTACCAACCTCGTACACTTCATCACTTTTCTCTTATTCTCATTTACTTTCAATTTCCTCCTTTCACACACCCTTCCAAACTCCTCTACCAACTGTCTCAGTCTCTCCTCTGAATCAGCCACCAGTTCAGTATCATCTGCAAACAGCAGCTGCTTCAGATTCCACTCTCTACCATCAACATTCACCAGACTCAGACCTCCACCTAAAACTCTTGCATTCACCTCCCTTACAAAACCATCCATGTAATTATTAAACAACCAAGGTGACATCACACATCCCTGTCGCAGCCCCACTCTCACGGGAAACCAGTCACTCACAGCATTTCCCACTCTTACACACGCTCTACTATTTACATAAAAACTTTTCATCCCTTTTAGTAACCTACCATCAACTCCATCCAATCTTAAAACAGTCCACAAAGCCTCCCTATCAATTCTATCATACACTTTCTCTAAATCCATGAATGCCCAAAACACATCCTTGCCTTGCGCTAAATACTTTTCACACACTTGTCTCACAGCAAACACCTGATCTATGCATCCCCTCCCTCTCCTAAAGCCACACTGCTCATCACCAATCACTCCCTCTGTACCCTCTCTAACTCTCATAATTAACACTCTACCATAAACCTTACCTACAACACTCAACAGACTTATACCCCTAAAGCTAGTACATTCATACTTATCACCCTTGCCTTTATACAACGGGACCACACAAGCACTTGCCCAGTCAATTGGCACCATACCTTTCACAAAGCATACATTCAGCAATCTTACTAACCAGTCAACAATAGTCACTCCACCACCCTTCAGGCATTCCACAGCACACCCATCCATACCAGCAGCTTTCCTTATTTTCATCTTCTTTACTGCCTTCTCCACCTCCTTCGTGATCAAAGAATCATTCAACTCTCCCAACACATTTATTCCTTGCTCCTTTCCATCCGACACATTCTCAGCTACCCTTTCCCCTTCTACATTTAACAATCTTTCAAAATACTCTGCCCATCTCTTCCTTACTGCATCCATCTCAATTAAAATCCTTCCATCCTCTGCTTTTACTCGTTCTTCCTTCCCAGACTCTCCCTTTCGCACCCTTTTCACCTCCTTCCAAAATATTTTCTTATTCTGTTGAATAGTCTCTGTCAGCCGCCTACCCCACCTCTCATCTGCTGCCACATTAGCATCACGCACAGCCCTTCTCGCCCTACTCCTCTTTTCCTTATACCTTTCATATGACATCTCATCCTTTCTCTGCAGCCACACTTCATATGCACGTCTCTTCTCAGCCACAGGCATACTTACTTCCACGCACCACCATTCACTTCCTCTTCTTACACCACCACCCACACGTCTCACACCACACACCTCTTCTGCATGCCCCACCATAGCACTCTTAAACAACTGCCATTTCTCCTCCACACTGCCATTTTCCTGATCTTTCACTGCGTTCCACTCATCTTTCAATTTTTCTTGATACTCTGTCTTTTTCTCTCTTTTATCCAACTCACTCACTTTCAAAACCTCCCTGCCAAACCTAACCCTCCTAGCTCTCACCCACCTCTTACCTACTCTTAACTTTCCCTCCACCAGGTAGTGGTCAGACATACCTCCACCCTCCCTTCTCTGAACTCTCACATCCAACAATCTTCCTATTACATTCCTAGACACAACCACATAGTCCATCAAAGCTCTATCAACAACCCTTCCACCCTCCTGTCTCACCCATGTATACTTATAAATATCTTTCTTCTCAAACAGCGTATTCCCAATCACCATCTCTCTCTCAACACACATCGCTATCATTCGTTCCCCATTTTCATTTCTTCCAGGCACACCATGCATACCAACTACACCTTCAACTGCTATGTTTCCCACTCTAGCATTCAGATCTCCCATCATTACCACATTCACATTCGTTCCAAAACTCTGCAGACACTCATCAACATCATTCCAGAAAGACTCCCTCTCTTCTTCATCCCTCTCACTACCAAGCCCATATGCACTCACAAACACCCACAACTCACGTTCAGATTTCGCTTTCACCCACATCAGTCTCGATGACACCTCCTTCCATTCAATCACACACTGCTGTACTTCCGGACTCACTAACAAGGCCACACTTTCTCTTGCCCTTCCTTTATTAACACCTGACAATCTTCCATTCACACTTCTAAACATAGACTCACCCTTCCCTTTCATCTTCGTTTCACTCAAAGCTAACACATCCAACTTTCTTCTCACAAACATTCTCCCAATCTCCTCCCTTTTAGGCTCAGTCGTACTACATCCACGCACATTCATAGACCCAATCTTCAGGGTACTGGGATAACTCCATCCCCCATCCCTTTCTCTGGCCTGTCTCTTTTTAGGAACTAAAAAACAGAGGAGGGGGTCCCTAGGGCCCTCACCCCGCCCCTTTTAGTCGCCTTTTACGACACGCAGGGAATACGGTGGTAGTATTCTTCCTAACACAACCTGGCCGCAGAGTAGTAGTACCACCCCATAGTGCGGCCAGATTGTGTCCCCCCTGCCACAGGAGGGGTAATTTCTAAGGCGAATAAAACTGTGTTGAGGTTATCAAGAACAATTTTACAAAGTTGTCTCAGACTGATGAGAGAGAGAAAGAAAAAAAGAAAGGTATATAGGTATGGCACATTTGTAACAGTGCGTTAATAATAATGTGGAGAGCTTGTCTTTATAGCATCAGGAAACCATGCATTGTCCCAATGTAATGGTCGAGCCGTGACCTATATAACCTTGAAATTACTCAAACGTAGAAGCTTTTAACCTGCAACAGTAAGTTCTGTCACATTCCATTTCATTATATTCAGTACATTATTGCTCTTCTACAATAGAATTATAAATGTATTCTAGATAGTGACATGCTGTTCACAGTGGTTGAAAAAGATGAAATTCATGATACATAACTGAATTATGAACTATTGCATTACATTCCCCTCAGCCCTATCAGCCAGTTTACCGCAAGGGACAGGGGACATGTTCACCATGCATCTATAACTGACACTAGTAACCAGCCATATACAAACGCGGAGGAGAAGAAGAAAGGGTATTAGTAGAAGAAGAAGAAGAAGAAGGGAAAGATGATGATGATGATAATGATGATGATGATGACAAGGAGGAGGAGGAGGAGTAATCATATGTCAACTGGACGAGGGTCATTAGGGCAGACATTCATTTATTGCCGCGCCATTCTTCCTTTGAATACGTCCTGCAATAATCGATATGATATGCAGATCTGTAATTGCACTGGTGAGTGAACAGGGCAAGCGGAAAGCAAACTTGCCTTATAACAGTGGGAGGAAAGACTACACAAAGGATGGCAATAGAACCGGCAGCATGGCTAATGGGCAGCAGGGAGAGAAGGGGGAAGGGGATAGGTTAGGGGAGAGGGGCTGGGTGAGGGGAGAGGGGTTAAGCCTAAGGGGAGAGGAGCGAGGAAAAGAGAAGAGAGGGGAGAGGGAAGGGTGGATACGGTGAGGGGAGAGAAAAGACCTGAAAAGAGAAAGGGGTGAGGTGAGAATGGAGGGATGAGAGGCAATATGAGGGGTGATGAGGGTGCGGGGAGGGTTGATGGGAGGAGTGGCAGCCGTAAAATTTTTGATAGGTATCTTTAGAGGCATATATGGGAGGCCCGTCCTTTGGGAGATCGATAAGAGAGAGAGAGAGAAAAAAAAAGGGGAATGTTTTTCTGAGATACAGAGATAAATTGATAGCTTATGATTATACGGGAGCTGGGAAATAAAGGGAAAACCAACTACCCTGGAGAAACCAGGGAATAAAAACAAAATTCCGGTGAATCCAGTCGAGGCACGAAAGGCCACCTTTATGTCTGCCATATTTCATGGGGCCAACTGTTAGGTAAAGAATACAACGAAACGTAATGAAAAGAAACATGTGTCTATAAGTATATAACATGAGGAAAGAAGGATATAATTCGTACTGTCGTCGTATATATACATATATATATATATATATATATATATTGTTACATAGCCTATGATTTCATCATCCTTTGTGTAATTTTAATGCACAGTATGCTGCATGTTTGATCACGAGCGTGTTCTGCCTCAGTCCCCCTTTCTACCGTTATAGTAGAGTAAGTCGTTCTTTCTGTTGTTCAGAGCGGGATTGTCAACTCTTTGTCCCCATGGCTTCATTTGCGCGTCCTTCTTACAAGTCATATCAAGCTCTGCCGGCCCCTATATAATGAGCTCAGTCTCTGCATTATTGCCACTTAGATCTACTCCTCATTTTGTTCACATCTCTGTCCTCCCCTGTACAGTTATTATTGTGAGTGCTCAGGAAGTCTCCAACCATCTAGCAGCTGTATAATTTGAGTATAAGTGTTATTGCATTTTGTTCTTGTACTATATAGCATAAGTTGTTAATTTGTAGGCCTAGTGAGATTTTTGTAATTCATGTAGGGTTCTTATTGTTAGCCATTGTTCATAATAGTTTGTATCTGTAATAATTTATCTTGCATTAACGGAGCATTACCCAGTGTATTTTCATTTTATCAGGGCTGACTTAGGTAAATTTACTCTTGCTAATTTCGTGTTAATAGAGGCTATTGCAGTTAACCATATATTTAACCTGTTTTTTGCCATTACATTATCCTTATGAGTCCTGAATGTTTTGTTGTTAGTTTGAGCATTAAACTTTAACTTGTAATTTTACCTAACCCTTTTATTTTGAACCTGGACCTTTACGGGACAGTAGTGATTATTAGTATTCTCACTTAAAGTGTACATTATCTTTCTCTGTTCCGTAACAATATATATATATATATATATATATATATATATATATATATATATATATATATATATATATATATATATATATATATATATATATATAATCATCATCATTATCATCCGGACCTCCTTTCCCACTCTAGGGCAGGGTGAGGAGTAGCAATGTCCAGACAGTCCAAATTTGCCCAATCCAATGGGCCATGCTTCCATTCACTCATCATTCAAGCCCCCGGAATCCTGGCTGTATCGGATACACCGAAAACACTCACCACATTCTGATTCTGTAGCTTCACATAATTGTATCCGATAGTTAATCCAGACGCTGCCACGTTAAAAAGGGGTGCCAAATCCCTGATCATGCACTTCTCACAACATTCATCCAGCCAGCTCGATCGTGCCAAAATCCCTGATCATGCACTTCTCCTTACAACATTCATCCAGCCAGCTTGATCTCCTGTCAGTTCCCTAGCCTCACCGACTTCCAAACCTCTCTTCCACACACACTCATCCACAAAATCTCTCCTCCTTGGCCTACCTCGCCTCCTCCCTCCTTCGAATTCGCTCAGATATACCTTTTTCACCACTCTATTGTTACCCATTCTCTCCACATGAGCATACCATCTCAATATGCACTCTTTGATCCTGGTGTCCACCGACTTCCTCACTCCGCATCTTTCAAGAATCACATTATTTCGTCTTCCTCTCCACCCTCTGTACTCCATATACATTCCTCAGCAGTCCCATCTCCACTTCTCTTACTCTTGACTTTTCATTTTCATGCCACACCATAGTCTCACGTTCATATGTTAAAGTTGACACTAACACTCCTTCATGTAAGCCTCTTGCAGCTGCAACACTCAAGCCTCTTTTCCTTATCAAGGCCTTCAGTGACTGCACCAGCTACTTTTCTTCGTTGTGTCACTAATTGCACATTTTCCACTCTTTTCTGTCACTGGACCCAGGTATTTGAACTCTCTCACCATTTCCAGTCTCTCTCCAATCACTGTTACATCGCGCTGGGAGTCACCTTCTCTCTCAGTAACCATCACATTACTCTTTTCTACATGTGCTCTCAAGGCACGACGCTCACACACATCAGCAAAACTCTGCACTAGCCTACCAAGTTCTTGTCCGGTACTTGCCAACAGTAATGAATCATCAGCTTACAACAAATTTGAGATGTTTCATCCATCACCATTCGTTATCAAAAGCCATCCTATTCTTCATTACTCGTGTTTTTACTTCTCTCATCATTACATCCATATATATATATATATATATATATATATATATATATATATATATATATATATATATATATATATATATTGAACAACCATGGGGACATCACACAACTTTGTCGCTCAACCACACCGATCGTGAACAATTCACTTAGATGCCCATTAACTCTTACACATGCATTACTACCATCATAAAAACTCTTTACGGCACCTAGCAACTTATCCTCTACACCGTACATGCGCAAAACTTTGCACAATCCATCTCTGTCCACTTGTCATATGCTTTTTCCAGATCCATGAATGCCATAAACACCTTACGGTCTTTCTCACAAGCCTTCTCTACTACCTGTCTCACTGCAAATATTTGATCCACATTTCCTTTGCCACTCCTAAAGCCACCCTGTTCATCACTCGCTAGGACTTCTGATATCTCTCTTACTTTATAATAATTCTTCCATATACCTTTCCTACCACACTCAACAAACTTATGCCACGATAATTTATACACTCACTTCGCTCACCTTTATTTTTGTACAGGGGCACAATCACAGCCTTTTTCCACTCTGCAGACACAGTTTCACTCATCCATGCCTTCTTACATATCTCCAACAAGCACTTCATTCCACTCTCTCCACCACGCTTAAGCATCTCTCCATACACCTCATCAACCTCAGCTGCTTTCCCATTTTTCAGCCGCTTCACAGCACCCTTCACCTGTGCGAGTGTCACGTCTTTTGGTACCGCATTCCTTCTCTGCACACCCCCAAAACAAAACATTTTTACAGCCACTCTGGTTTTTCTATTCCCATTCATCAGGTTTTCGAAATATTCCTTCCATGTGTTCCTAACTTCATCCTCATGGATTAATAATCTACCACCAACATCTTTCACATCATCACATTTCTTTCCGCTTTCACTTCTTCATTTCCGAAACTCTTTCCAGAATGACTTTCTATTTTCTGAATAGTTCGCATTCATTTTTCTTCCTAGATCCTCATTTACATCTTTCTTTTTCCTTTTCACTAGTCGCTTTACGTGCTTCTTGCTGTCAACATATTCAGTTCTTATTGGAACTGAACCCCTGTCCTGTAAGCACTTTAGCCACTTCTTCCTCTTTTCCTCCACCGCTCTCTTTACCTCCTCATCCCACCATGCCGTACCTTTCTTCTTTGTTGTTACTCTTGCCACACCACACACCGCTTTAGCATTCCTGACTACGCAATCTCTATATGCATTCCACAGGCTGTCCAGATCCATTTCATTTCAATTCAGTAATTCTAACTCTTACTCTACTTTGGTCCCGCAATCTTCTGCCATTTCTTTGATCCTCAGCTTCTCAACTTTCAGTCTTTCTCCCTGACTGCTCCTCTCTCTCCTGATCCACCTCACTCCTCTCAGTTTGATCTTGCCTACCACAATCACATGATCTGACAGACCTCCACATCGTTCTCTCAAGGCTCTCGTATCAGCAACCATTCCCATCATTGACCTCTCTACGAGCACGTAATCAATCAGGCTTCTTTCAACATGATCCCCGTTACCTCTATACCATGTGAACATATACATACATACATACATATATATATATATATATATATATATAGAGAGAGAGAGAGAGAGAGAGAGAGAGAGAGAGAGAGAGAGAGAGAGAGAGAGAGAGAGAGAGATATATATATTTATATATATATATATATATATATATTTATCTATATATATAGAGAGAGAGAGAGAGAGAGAGAGAGAGAGAGAGAGATGCTTTGGTGCTAATGGAGATGCGCGCTATCCATTCACTGGATGCGTTAGTATCTAAAAGTAACTTTGAAATGAATGACAAACCCAATGAGTTCTTGTACACCAGAAAACCATTTACTACTTGGGGTGGCAACCTGGTGACTTAGTGAGCCGAGGCCTCCAACCAGTTGTGGTGCATGAAGGTGAAAACATTACCCAAAAGATACTGAAAACAAACACATTGAAAACGAAATATATAAATGAATAGAAAGAGCAATAACTTTGAAATAATTCCCGGAAAATGATAATAAAACATACCCTTTTCACAGGCTGAATTTATCTTGCTTTCGCCATACGATTCTATTCAGTGGAAGTGCCCTTCAGAACTTATTATACCTGTATTATATATCTCCATTAACGACGATTTCTTATACCCGTGATGTGGCCAGACGATTTTCTTTTCCATAGGACCGTCGTCTGGGTGAGAAAAATAAAAATAAACTGACATATGAGGATATGAATATATTAGTTTACTGCTCCTAGCTTCAACTCGACTAAAATAAAAAATGAGTATAACTGAAATGTCCTTGCCAACAGTATGTTTCGAGCCCACGCCGTCTGTCTTTAAGACTAGAGCGCCGGCACAATGTCTACACCACCATGGGGCGAAGCCAGAGTCTTTAAATGGGGTGGCCAAACTTAATATGGGGTGGCCCAAGGAGAACGATCCAGGGTGGCCACGAGATATCCCTCAAAAATTTGGTTTCTTGGGTGGCCTGACATATTTCAGGGTAACCAGTGCCCCCGTGGCCATCCCTCTGGCTGTCACTGACATCACCACGGTCACTTCATACCCATCAACAAATTCGGTTTAAATATGTTCTCTCACAAACCAGGAAGAGAAAAGGAGCTGTGCCCAAATCATTCAGAGTTCAGAAATTTGTTTTCCAATCAGCCTCAGGTCAATTTCTTTTCCAGTCAGCTTTAATTTCTTCGCTGCAGTGAGTTTCACTGAGCTGAATAAATTTTTTGGAATATCTTGGACTATAATATGAATCCCCTTATATTCAGACAAAGCATTAATGGAGATAATTTAAAATTTTTGAACCCGATATCTCACTGAGCAACGTAAAACCAACTTACATAAGCCAAAATAAAATTCATAGTAGGTATTTCGCAGGTGAGTGAGTTAAATTCAAGCATTAATAATGGCCATGACCCTGCTGGTTCCAGTGCACTACATTTCCTTTACTTCCTTCCCTCTCTCTCTCTCTCTCTCTCTCTCTCTCTCTCTCTCCACTCTAAAGGTCAGGCACTGTTCCAGCAAGCTCTCCTAGCCTTACGTTTTTCGTAACAGCAGATGCATCCATTTTTCCTCACTAATATAACCATCATGCATTTCACAACGAAACTAGACTGCATACCTAAGTCATAATATGCAATAATAAATCTATACTATCTATATACCTAGGCTGCTTCCCCCAAGGTAAGGGAGGTAGCCGAGACAGAACGACACACTCCCCATTTACTCATCCATTCAAACACATTCATTCGCATCTTAGCCCAAAAGGGAAGAACGGACAGATCCTCACCGCACCACACCGTACAAGGGTCAACTGCGCAATGCAATCAGTGACATCCGCAGCAGGGCCCGACAGCAGAGCTGGTTTACCCCTGCCACATCATAACAGACCCATCCCCTTACCCGCACCTGACCTGACTAGCTGATCAGATCAAATGCGGGAGAATATCCCCTCAGGGCTGCGTCATCACTTATTCATTCACAATTTCTCTCCATTTATTTCTGTCACGCACAGCCACTCTTCCTTGCTCAACAGACATCCCTCTCGCATCCAGCGCTCTCTTCACATCCATCCATTAGATAACTGGATCTGATGTGAGAGCCTTACACCTCTCACATCAGATCTAGTTATCTTTTTCACCAATCGCTCATTATCCATTCTCTCCATACGCCCAAACGATCGCAACACAATAAAACAATAATCGCAATAATAAAACAATATCTAAAAATGCGTAAATGATATAGCGACCAGTTTATAAGTAAAATTAGCTATGATCAGTTATAAATACTCCAACAGGTATTATCAAGTTTACGAGGGAATCTTAGAATAATAAAAATCCTTTCAACAGATATGAGCTAACACACAGGCAAACAATCATCTATGAGAATGATCGATATAATCAATGCACTCCATGGCCTGACCTCAACAGCGTGCCCCCCTTCTCTCTCTCTCTCTCTCTCTCTCTCTCTCTCTCTCTCTCTCGTGGGCGTGTGCATGTATGCCTTTCTACGTTTCTTTGTTTTGTTTGTTTATTCGTTGATGTGTTTTGGTGTCGGCGTGTGTGTTGGCGCTAATGATTGAGTATTTGTGTCGATGTCAAAGGGCGTTGCAATGCTGTGTGTGTGTGTGTGTGTGTGTGTGTGTGTGTGTGTGTGTGTGTGTGTGTGTGTGTGTGTGTGTGTGTGTGTGTGTGTGTGTGTGTGTGTGTGTGTGTGTGTGTGTGTCTATTATGGGCAGCCGAAATTACACATTCAAATCTCACCAAAATTGGCAAAAAAATCGCTGATGTTAAAAAACTTGGTCCCATCACGATTGAAAAACTTTTACTATATTTAATGAGCGATCACATTTTGACCAAAAAACGCTGCTCCCGGAGCCCGGCATTGGATCTCCGTAAAATTTTTTGCTCAGAGGTAGAACTAAAATAAACTGCAGCAGTAGTCTTGTGTCTGTGTGTGTACTTCGGACTTGCGTTCGGACAACTTGGGTTCCATTCCCGAAGCTGCAAATAACACGATCAATTGGTTAGCCGCAAAAAATCGAAGTGACAACGTTACACTAGAACAGCATATTAACGCGAGAGACCTCCGCAGGAGCAAGTGCGAGGGGCCCGAAGGGCCCACGAGCACTTGTTAACTACTGCTTAACAGGGAACATCCTTGGCTGAACGTCCATGATCAAGTACACATTAATCTTTTGCCCAAACTTGTGCATATTACGAAGCTAATTAGTGTCAAGAGTGATGAGCGTAAACTTTTCTTTCCTCGCTTTTTTCTTTCTTCCCTAAACCTCGGGCGCAACACGACCTTCACCTCCCAGTGTCCTCTGCCCCACACTTTCTTTTATACCCTCCACTCGCCTCCCTCCTTTCTTGTCTTTCCTTGCTTGTCATTCTTCCCACGCTCATTTCTTACTCAGGAGGGATCTTCGCCCTGCCCCCCTCCCCCTCCGTCTCACGACTATGCTCACGCTTATTTTCTACCCACATCTCTTCTCTATTTCTCTTTTACATCTGCCTGTTCTCACGTCTCAGCCTTTTCCTTTGATTTTTTATCTCCCTGATTTTCATTTACATGGATTTTCACTAACGCTTTTTATTTTTTTTACTTTTCTTTTCCCATTTTCACATCCCCCTCTTCCGCTACCTTGCTTCTCACGACGTTTGTCCTTTTTCACTCTCTGAACTAATATCTCACTCACCACAGACTTTTCTTTTTCGCCCTCCCCATCCTCCCCCAGCTAACTTCAGACTGTTGCCTTTCATCCAAACCCTGCTGTCCATACCTTCTATGCCCCTCTGTCCTTTCACCTGAACCTTCTGATATCTTTCACTGTGTTCACTCTCAGCCTCATCAGTTTTCCCCTCTCTTTTACTGTTTCCTTTTCCCTGTCAACTCATTTTTCCTTTCTTGTATTGCTACTCATTCCACTTCTCTTGCTCATATCTCTGTCACCACTGATATTAACTCCTCATGCTTTGTCTGTATTCCTCGAGTAAGCTCACGCTCCCTATCATCCGTTCTCAGGTGCTTTCTACACATTCAGTCCATTTGTCTACCTTTTCTCATGTCGGTTCCTCCTTAAAACCTCTTTCCTCTTAACTCATCTATCTCTATTTCTCCTACTGTCATCTTCTCATTTCCTTTGTTCAAATCCACGTATCCTTCTGCATTGCTCTGTTATTCATTCCTCCGCTTGCTCTTCCATTCTGACGTTCATTTCTTCTTATTTCTGGATCTTCGTCTTTCTCAAACTCCATTTGTGTTTTTTTAATAAGACACATTCTGGATCATTTTGGCAAAACCTGAGATCTTGAATGGGAAGATAAAACATCAGTATTTGCTATCATCTCCGAAAAATATAAAGGCAACTAAATGAGTGACCTTCATTCCTGGTTGCTAATTGCATAATGCACAGTTAAATAAGCCTAAATATTTTCTGTCCTGGCCCACCTTTTAAATTTCACCGTGATTAAATAAGGGCTTTCTTACAACATTTCGAACTCAGTTTCAATTAATGTGGCCGTCTGCCTTCCATTTACACGTGCTCTCCTTCTCTGTCCACACATACTTTCCCTAGCCATCTAATCTCGTCCTTCTCCTTACACCCTTCACTCTTCTAACTCTCGATCACATCCATTTCCTCCGTCGTTATATTCCATTCATCTTAGACATATCTGCATCCAGCCTTTCAATAATTTACAATTCCACGAACTTTCATACATCTTCCTACATTTACTCCGTCTGTCTTCCACGTTATCCATTCTCATCATCCACATATTATATCGTCTCACCCCAGCCTTCCACACACACCTTCATCCGCCTAGCACTCATCGCAATTATTTTTATTTTATTATTTTTCTTACTTCCGCGTTTCCATTTCCATATCCGGCCTTTTCATCTCAAGTTTCCTCCCTCTTTCATTATATCTCTTCACATACATTCTCACCATCTCATACCCAGCTTTCATTCACGTTTATTACTTTCTTTTCCTCATGTATATCCTCTCCCTATCTTACGGTCATATCTATCGCCTTACGTCTACTCTGTATTTGGTTTTCCTAATGCTTGACCCCTTAATCCGAGGACGGGTGCTGGAGAGGGCCGCCTTCCCGTGCTGACGTCAACAAGCCGCAAAAGAGGACCTGCACGGAAAGCAGACATCGCAGCACCACAGCTGGGCCAGCAAACAGCCCCCAAATCTCCCCGTTTCCACAGAAGGTGAAATGGTGGGTTGCAGTGTCGACACAAAGTCATACTTCCAGAGATACAACTCCTCGTTTTATTTATTTATTTATTTTTTTTCTAGAGTGCCAACAACAATTCCGGCTTCCAGTTCCCCTTAATTCTCCTAGTCGGAGACATTGAACTCATCCCTGGCCCACACAAAAACACGTACCACAGAAGCAAAAAGATTGCATACAGACACTTCAGGTTGAGTGTAATCACTGTAAAATGTTGTTGCACCTAGAGTGTTTGAGGCCTGCGATCTACAAACCCCATACTTCAAAATGGACATTCAGCTGCAGCAACAAACAAACACACACACACACACACACACACACACACACACACACACACACACACACACACACCTTGCATCTATCCAAATACCTTGCATTTACTCACATTTTTTTTTTCGAAATCCCCTCAGTTAAAGGACACTCATAAACACTGAAATGAACCTAAACACTGAAACGAACCTTTCACCCTCCCCTCTCTCCTGCCATCCCCTTGCTTCCTTTATCCTCTTTCTTTCCCCTTCTCTTCTGATTTCCTCTTTCGCCAGTCTCCCGTTGTTCTTTAAGACCTTAGAGGCTTAGAAAGACTTGCACTCCCTTCAATTCCCACCCTCCCCCCACGCCTGCCCCCCTGCTCTCTCTCTCTCTCTCTCTCTCTCTCTCTCTCTCTCTCTCTCTCGCTCTTCCTTAGGTAGCATTTTAGACTCCTAGGAGGATTTTAAGAGCACTCTTTTTGTGCAGCTCCTTACTTGAACTCACAGTTATTCTTCATGCAAGTTCGTCTGTTGTCGATTTGCTTTGTCCTTGTTGTTTCACTGTAGTGTTTCATTGCTTGTCATTCTTCATCTGTCTTGTCTGTAAACTCGGAAAATGTCCTTCACTTTTAATCTCTGACGAAAAATTTTCATACATTTTGTTTTTTGTATCTGGCTTCTGTCTCATATATATATATATATATATATATATATATATATATATATATATATATATATATATATATATATATATAGATAGATAGATAGATAGATAGATAGATAGATAGATAGATAGATATAGATATAGATAGATAGACAGATAGATAGATAGATATGAATCGCTAATCGCTCATGGACACAACTTGCAGACCATCTGAGACTAGCCCCTGTGTTCAGTAATGAATTTAATAAATATTGAAACCATAATAGCACTTAATTCTACATGTAGATTTAGAGGCAAAAATCAGTTTTGGGAGAGAGGGTGTGAGGTGTCTGTTATAAGCAGGGTCTTGGTTAATGCATCGTCTTTATTATACTTCCACACTGTTCCAAACGATGGTTCGAAGTTGATGATTGTAAAGATTAACTGGAAACATTGTGTACAATGTACTGGACATTCAAATTAAGCTTGCACATAATATTAACTTAGTAACACTAAATATTCTTCAACAAAATTATGCTTATACATATGAAACACTAACATGATAACAGCAGCACTGAAGCAGGATAACCCACACTCAAAACAGAAAACTAGTTTAAAGGGTAAACTATAATAAGTCATAGCTAATATACAATATATACAGAATGATACTCTTATCCTCTCAGTTTATAACATAAGATACATGTGCAATACTGTACAGAAAATGAAAACAGTTTAAACCGTTACATAACACTCACCGAATAGTTACGACCCATACGTTCACAGAGCACTGATGTGGTTGCTGGCTAAATATGGTCACAAGACGACCCCCACTACACACACACTCGATTCTGACTCCCATAACTCAGCTTGACTAAGGCCAGATCCTAAAGGTGTGGTGACTTGAACAACTGGTCTAAGCCACAGCTCACAGCAGACTGACTGTCCTCTCCGTTCCTGCACTTTCTGCACTGACTTGAGACTTTACTGAATAAACGAAACCCATTTACCATGATGCACATTTACACTCGAAACCAATATACTAAGAAATAAACAAAACACAAAACGTACACAAGTCATTCATAACAATCACCCGAAAAAACATATACAGAGTTGTATAATCATAAAATACATATGGGGCTGTATAAACAAAGAATCATGCCTCGGAGTCCCCAGGGTGGGGGACCATAAATGCCCCCACCATCCGCCCCTCTCCCGGTGATGACTCTACATGCCTGGAACCACTGTCTGACTCACTTCTTCATTTTTGCAGCATTCACTGACTTTCCTCTAAATTTCTCTCTGTTGAACATCACCTCTCCTCCTCTAAACCTCACCTTTTTTTCTTAACAGAGACTCAGCTGTCTGAGGCAACTGACAGCAAACCCTTTTCTTTATCCTCCTACTTCCTCTATACTCATTTCAAAGCCAAAGGTGGCTGTTGTGTATATATACGCAACGACTTATCTTGCTCTCATGTTCCAGAATTTGATTCTTCTGAAATCTCTACTCTCTGACTTCTGCTTTCCTGTCATTCTCTGACTAAATATATCTGTGCTTTTACCTATCTCCTAATTCTATTGGCTATCAAAAATTCTTTGACTATCTTACTTCTACAATGGAACACATTCTATCATTTTCTCCTTTCTCTGAAATCTCCATTCTAGGAGATTCCAATGTTCACCACCACCTTTGGCTCTCCTCTCCTTTCACTGACCCACCTGGTGAACAAACCTAAATTTTTTCTATCCTTAATGACCTAGAGCAGCTTGTACAGCACCCTACCCGTAACCCTGACCACACTGGGGAGAGCTCCAACATACTTGATCTCTTAATCCTTCTGCTTACACTGTTAACCTTTTCTCTCCATTAGGCTCCTCCGATCATAACCTTATTTCCTTAACCTGTCCTATTGCTCCGGTATGGCCTGTTGACCCTCCAAGGAAACGTCGTCTGTGGCACTTTGGAGCTGCGGATTGGGAGGCCATCAGGCAGTACTTCTTTGATTTTTCCTGGAATGATTATTGCTTCCATGGCTGGGAGCCATCTGAGTGTGCCTTGCGCATTGCGGAGGTTATTCTCTTGGCCATGGAGACATACATTCCTTTCTTGTATTCTTTGACTAACGCAAGAAAGCCTTGGTTTAATCACGCTTGTTCTAATGCTGTCCGCAGCAAGAAGAGGGCCTATAAAAGGCACTGGAGCCAACCCACCCCTGAATCACATCTTTTTTATGTTTCTGCCCTGGATCGTGCTAAGTCTGATCTTTGCTCTGCTAAAATTAATTTCATCCATACTAAGTACTCTCAACTCTCCGACTCAAATTCTTCCCGCTCCTTCTGGCACCTTGCCAAATACCTTTCTAACAACTTTACCTCATCATCCTTCCCCACTCTTTTCTACTCTGATGGCTCTGTAGCTATTTCTTCTATTGATAAAGCAGATTTTAAAACTCAGACTTTCTCCTCCAATTCCACGTTAGACGATTCCGGTGCTGTTTCTCCATCATTTCCCCCCTCTGACTTCCTCATGGCTGACGTTAAAATTTCTTCAGCTGATGTATTTTCTGCCATCACTGGCCTCAATACTAACAAGGCATATGGGTCTGATGGAGCCCCTCCTGTTGTCCTCAAGAATTGTGCTTCAGTGCTTACACCCTGCCTAGGTAAACTATTTCGCCTTTGTCTTTCAACTTCTTCCTTCCCTTCTTGCTGGAAGTTTGCTTTCATTCAGCCAGTTCCAAAGAAGGGAGACCATTCCCAACCCTCTAACTATCGTCCAGGAGCTTTAACATCCTGTGTGTCAAAAGTTTTCTAGTGTATTCTTAAGAGAAAAATTTTTAAAGCATCTTTCCTATCACAACCTTCTTTCTGATCGTCAGTATGGGTTCCATCAGGGATGTTCCACTAGCGATCACCTACCTTTCAGACTCCTGGTCATCCTCCTTTCGGGACTTTGACGAAAGCTTTGCCACTGCATTTTACATCTCAAAGGCTTTCGATCGAGTCTGGCATAAATTTTTAATTTCCAAACTGCCCTCTTACGATTTCTATCCTATTATCTGTGCCTTCATCAATAGCTTCCTGTCTGGTCGTGCTATAGCTGCTGTTGTAGGCGGCCATCGTTCTTCTAGATCTATCAACAGTGGTGTTCCTCAGGGCTCTGTCCTATCACCAACTCTCTTTCTTGTATTCAACAGTGATCTTCTAAGCTGTACATCCCTACCCACTCATACGCTGATGATTCCACCCTTCACCTTTCCATTCCGTTTCCGCAACGTCCATCTCAGCAGTTGCTTCAGCAAACAAGGGATGAGGCTATAGCACACCTAATGTCTGACTGGGGTAAAAATAATCTTGTTGTTTTTAATGCATCAAAGACTTAGTTTTCACACCTATCAACCAGTCAAAATCTTCCACTGGAGTACCCACTAAAGTTTAATAATATCCAGCTCAATCCTGCATCATCCTTGAACATACTTGGGGTTTCATTCACACAGGACTTATCTTGGAAAGATCATATTACATCTCTTGTAAAATCTGCATCCAAGAGCTTAGGTGTGCTAAGCTGACTCCATGCCTTCTTTAACCCTGCACAGTTGCTGACTTTATACACGGGTTTTACTCGCCTCTGTGTAGTGTACAACTCTCATGTGTGGGGAGGCTTCCCACATACAGCTCTTCTCAATAGGGTGGAGTCAAAGAATTTTTCATCTTATCAACTCTCCTCCTCTTACTGGCTTCCTTCAACTTCTGTCTCTTCGCCGCACTGTTGCCTCTTAACCTCTTTTCTATCGCTGCTTCAGTGGTCATTGCTTCTCTGAACTGTCTGCTTGCATCTCTCCACCTCTACGACAAGTGCGTAGCACCCGTCTAGCAACAAACTCTCATCTCTTTTCTGTCCAACTCTCTAATGCAAGAGTTAACCGTTACTCCCAGTCCTTCATTTATGCAACAGGTCAACTCTGGAACTGTCTCCCTCTGTCTGTATTTCCTACTTCCTATGATCTCCAGTCTTTTAAACGCAGTGTGTCCAGGCATCTCGAAATGAACGAATCTTGAATTTAGCTCTCTTTTGTTTTTTTCTTGTTTTTTTGAAGGAACTGTTTTGCAGGCTCAGCCATTGGTTAATTCTCCCTGGCATAAATAAAAAAGAAAACGAAAATACATAAATATGCATCGCTGCATAACCCGTTTATTACACTGCCGTGGCCAACAATATCCTGGTCGTTACTTAATATTCTTGACAATCCAAATGTGAGCCAATAGTATTCAAAAGTTTGTGTTTGACCATTACAGAGGGCTTTTGATAGACGATGATGAAATTCTTTTTGTTTTAGAAAGCTAGCAGTACCGAAGGGATGATTTCTTTCTCAAAAAGCAGTTTGTACTTCAGCATACTGTTTTCCAGACTTTGGAATGAATGCCACCTCTGATTGCTTAGCATCAGGAATTATACCTCATGCAGTTGCCGAGGGTTACGGGATGACGATGACATGGCAACGCCCACCAACCGCTGACTGAATTGCTACGAGGGTGGATGTTTTTTTTTTTGTTTTTTTTATGCGAGGAAGAAGGAACCAAAGGCCATGAGCCCGCAGTAACAGTTCACTCCAAGAGAAAAACAAAATACAATAGAGAGCCAAATTCAAGATCCGATCATTTTGAGATGCCTGGACACACTGCGTTTGAAAGACTGGAGATCATAGGCAGCAGGAAATACAGATAGAGGGAGACAGTTCCAGAGCTGACCTGTTGCATAAATGAAAGACTGGGAGTAACGGTTAACTCTTGCATTAGAGAGTTGGACAGAAAAGGGATGAGAGTTTGCTGCCAGACGGGTGCTACGCGCCCATCGTAGAGGTGGAGGAATGCAAGCAGACAGTCCAGAGGAGCAGTGACCATTAAAGTAGCGATAGAAAAGAGATAAAGATGCAACAGTGCGGCAAAGAGACAGAGGTTGAAGGGAGTCAGTAAGAGGAGGAGAGTTAATGAGACGAAAAGCCTTTGACTTCACCCTATTGAGAAGAGCTGTATGTGGGGAGCCTCCCCACACATGAGAGTTGTACTCCACACAGGGGCGGATAAAATCTCTGTAGAGAGTCAACAATTGTGCAGGGGTAAAGAAAGAGTGGAGTCGGCTTAGCACACCCAATCTCTTGGAAGCAGATTTTACAAGAGATGTAATATGATCTTTCCAAGATAAGTCCTGAGTAAATGAAACCCCAAGCATGTTCAAGGATGATGCAGGATTAAGCTGAATATTATTAAACATTAATGGGTATACCTGTGGAAAATTTTGTCAGGTTGATAGGTGTAAGAACTGAGTCTTAGATGCATTAAAGACAACCATATTATTTTTACCCCAGTCAGAGATACGAGCCAAGTCAGACATTAGGTGTGCCATAGCCTCATCCCTTGTTTCTTGAAGTAACTGTTGAGATGGGCGTTGCGGGAACCGAATGGAAAGGTGAAGGGTGGAGTCATCAGGTATGAGTGGATAGGGTCAGATGTACAGCTTAGAAGATCATTGATGAATAAAAGGAAGAGAGTTGGTGATAGGACAGAGCCCTGTGGAACACCACTGTTGATAGATCTAGGAGAAGAACAATGGCTGTCTACAACAGCGGCTATAGAACGACCAGAAAGGAAGCTAGCGATGAAGGCACAGATAGAAGGATAGAAACCATAGGAGGGCAGTTTGGAAATTAAAGATTTATGCCAGACTCGATCGAAAGCCTTTGAGATGTCAAGTGCAATGGCAAAGCTTTTGCCAAAGTCCCGAAAGAAGGATGACCAGGAGTCTGAAAGGTAGGTGAGAAGATCGCCAGTGGAGCGTCCCTGACGGAACCCATACTGACGATTGGAAAGAAGGTTGTGATAGGAAAGATGCCTTAAAATTTTTCTATTAAGAATTGACTTGAAAACCCCCAACTCGTCCCCTTCCCCCCTCGATCACCCATTTCTGCCAAAGGCCATGAGCCCACAATAATAGTTCCCTCCAAGAGAAAAACAAAACACCAGAGAGAGCCAAATTCAAGAATCTATCATTTCGAGATGCCTGTACACACTGCATTTGAAAGACTGGAGATCATAGGCAGCAGGAAATACAGACAGAGGGAGACACATCCAGAGTTGACCTGTTGCATAAATGAAGGACTGGGAGTAATGGTTAACTCTTGCATTAGAGAGTTGGACAGAAAAGGGATGAGAGTTTGCTGCTAGACGGGTGCTACGCGCCTGTTGTAGAGGTGGTGGAATGCATGCAGACAGTTCAGAGGAATAGTGACCATTAAAGTAGCGATAGAAAAAAGATAAAGATGCAACAGTGTGGCGAAGAGACAGAGGTTGAAGGGAATCAGTAAGAGGAGGAGAGTTAATGAGACGAAAAGCCTTTGACTCCACCCTATTGAGAAGAGCTGTATGTGGGAAGCCTCCCCACACAAGAGAGTTGTACTCCACACAGGGGCAGATAAAATCTCTGTAGAGAGTCAACAATTGTGCAGGGGTGAAGAAAGAACGGAGTTGGCTTAGCACACCCAATCTCTTGGAAGCAGACTTAACAAGAGATGTAATATGATCTTTCCAAGATAAGTCCCGAGTAAATGAAACCCCAAGCATGTTCAAGGATGATGCAGGATTAAGTTGAATATTATTAAACATTAGTGGGTATACCTGTGGAAGATTTTGTCGGGTTGATAGGTGTAAGAACTGAGTCTTAGATGCATTAAAAACAACAAGATTATTTTTACCCCCGTCAGAGATACGAGCCAAGTTAGACATTAGGTGTGCCATAGCTTCATCCCTTGTTTGTTGAAGTAACTGCTGAGATAGGCGTTGCAGGAACTGAATGGAAAGGTGAAGGGTGGAGTCATCAGCGTATGAGTGGATAGGATTAGATGTACAGCTTAGAAGGTCATTGATGAATAAAAGGAAGAGAGTTGGTGATAGGACAGAGCCCTGAGGAACACCACTGTTGATAGATCTAGGAGAAGAACGATGGCCGTCTACAACAGCGGCTATAGAACGACTAGAGAGGAAGCTAAGGATGAAGGCACAGATAGAAGGATAGAAACCGTAAGAGGGCAGGTTGGAAATTAAAGATTTATGCCAGATTTGATCAAAAGCCTTTGAGATGTCAAGTGCAATGGCAAAGCTTTCGCCAAAGTCCCGAAAGGAGGATGACCAGGAGTCTGAAAGGTAGATGAGAAGATCGCCAGTTGAGCGTCCCTGACAGAACCCGTACTGACAATCAGAAAGAAGGTTGTGATAGGAAAGATGCCTTACAATTTTTCTATTGAGAATTGACTCAAAAACTTTTGAAATACAGGACGTTAAAGCAATTGGACGATAGTTAGATGGTTTTGAATGGTCAACCTTCTTTGGGACTGGCTGAATGAGAACAAACTTCCAGCAAGAAGGAAAGGTACAAGTTGACAGACAAAGGCGAGGAAGTTTGCCTAGGCAAACACAGTTCTTGAGAACAACAGGAGGGACCCCATCAGGCCCATATGCCTTGTTAGTATTGAGGCCAGTGATGACAGAAAATACATCAGATGAAGAAATTTTAATGTCAGCCATGAGGAAGTCAGAGGGGGGAAGTGATGGAGGAACAGCACTGGAATCGTCTAAAGTGGAATTGGAGGAGAAAGTCTGTGTGAAGAGATCTGCCTTATCAGTAGAAGAAATAGCTACAGAACCATCAGAGTAGAAAAGAGGAGGGAAGGATGATGAGGTAAAGTTGTTAGAAAGGTTTTTGGCAAGGTGCCAGAAGGAGCGGGAAGAATTCGAGTTGGAGAGTTGAGAGTATTTAGTAAGGATGAAATTATTTTTAGCAGAGCGAAGAACAGACTTAGCACGATTCTGGGCAGAAAAGTAAAGATGATGTGATTCAGGGGTGGGTTGGCTCCGGTACCTTTTGTAGGCCCTCTCCTTGTTGCGGACATCATTAGAACAAATGTGATTAAACCAAGGCTTTCTTGCGTTGGACAAAGGATACGAGAAAGGAATGTATGCTTCCATGCCCGAGAGGATAACCTCCGTAATGCATAAGGCACACTCAGATGGCTCCCGGCCATGGAAGCAATAATCATTCCAGGGAAAATCAAGGACGTACTGCCTGAGGGCCTCCCAATCCGCAGCTCCAAAGTGCCACAGACGACATTTCTTTGGAGGGTCCACAGGCCGTACCGGAGTGATAGGACAGGATAAGGTGATAAGGTTGTGATCGGAGGAGCCCAATGGAGAGAAAAGGTTAACATTGTAAGCAGAAGGATTAGTTGTAAGGAAGAGGTCAAGTATGTTGGAGCTCTCTCCAAGGTGGTCTGGAATATGGGTAGGGTGCTGTACAAGCTGCTGTAGGTCATTAAGGATAGAAAAGATGTAGGCTTGTTCACCAGGTGGATCAGTGAAAGTAGAGGAGACCGAAGGGTGGTGGAACATTGAAATCTCCTAAAATGGAGATTTCAGAGAAAGGAGAAAATGATAGAATGTGTTCTATCGTACAAGTAAGATAGTCGAAGAATTTTTGATAGTGAGTAGAATTAGGGGATAAGTAAACAGCACAGATCTATATAGTCAGAGAATGACAGGAAAGCCGAAGCCAGAGTGTAGAGAATACACAAGAATCAAGTACTGGAACACGAGAGGAAGATAAGTCGTTGCGTATATATACACAACAGCCACCTTGGGCTTTGAAATGAGTATAGAGAAAGTAGGAAGATACAGAAAAGGGTATGCTGTCAGTTACCTCAGACTGCTGAGTCTCAGTTAGAAAGAGAAGGTGAGGTTTAGAGGAGGAGAGGTTGTGCTCAACAGAGCGAAAGTTAGAGGAAAGGCTGCGAATGTTGCAGAAATGAAGAAGAAGTGAGTCAGATAGTGGTTCCAGGCTGCTCAAGTCGTCACCGGGAGAGGGGAGGAAGGTGGGGGCATTTATGGTTCCCCCCCCGGGGACTCCGAGGCTGAGTGTTGAGAAGCCATGATTTTTTGAATTTTGGAAAAGGAAGCGTGGTGTGTACTGTGCATGTAGTTTGGTGTAGATGGTTAGAGAAATTTGTATTGGAGAGCATGCTGGCCTACTCTCTGTGTAACTGAGACACTGAAAAAGTTTCAAGTATTTACACAGAACCCAAGAAAGTATCGATCGACTCTGTCTCTCTCTCCTTTTTACCATTTTTGAAGCTCGCAATGATAACGGATTTAATCTGATCTTTCTGTATCGTTGTTAGCTACAACCTGTAATGATGGAGCACATCGTTCCTTTCTCACAATTACATGTGTTCCACATATGCAATCATCTTTCCGCATTCAAGGGTAGCAGTATATCCGTAAGTATGCAACCACTACTCAGCTTCCTCAGATCCTCGTCACTACCTCCCTCGACCCCTCCTCTCCAAGTTTACTGACCCTGTTACCTACAGTTCCATTACCCTTAATTAATTCCCAGCGTCCCTAACTTCCTCCCCGCCTCGTTATTACCTACATCACCTCTTACTCTACCACCTGAATTACTCTCTTTACCGTAAAATCTAACTTTCTCTCTCAAACTCTTCCATCCACCCCTCTCTCTCTCTCTTCCCCTCTATTGTCTTGCTCTATTATATCTACACTTTTTCACCCTCAAATTAAAATAACTGAACTTCAAATTAAAACAACTGAAGTTTAATTTAAAACAACTGAAATTTACTTTAAAACATCTGAAGTTTAATTTAAAATACCTGAAGTTTAATTAAAAACACCTGAAGCTTAATTTAAAATACCTGAAGCTTAATTTAAAACATCTGAAGTTTAATTTAAAATAAGTAAAGTTAAATTTAAAACCTCTGAAATGTAATTTAAAAGAACTGAAGTCTATTTTAAAACAATCAGACTTTATATATAACTAATTCTGTGTGTGTCATACCCTCTGGGGAATTGTTCATCATGGAAGTAGAATTAGCTGCCAGATCGCGTTTCATAGTGGCTTTCATGGCGCTCCAACACTCTTCTATGGGGTTTAGTGGAGCACTATTTGGGCTCCCTCGTAATATCTCTACACCGCAGAATTCCTCTTCCTCAACAACACCCTCAAGGCCAGCATGAACGGGTGCATTATCACAGACAACAGCAATGCTGTCAAGAGGCTCTGTAATTGCGAGGAGCATTCGTCGCTGCCAATCTTGACAGTCTTCCTTCTTGTAGCTACCACTCCTGCATTCCCAGTAGACGATGCCATGCTGTGAAATTCCACCGAGTATATGTATGTTTTTTTCCTTTTGATGTAGGACTTTTCACCATGCAGAGAACTCCCTTCCGTGCACGCTCCTGAGATCGGCGCAGGAAAAGATTTACTTTCGTTTCATCAATGTAAACTACAGTTTTCCCACGTACAATCCTATTCATCAGTTTTTTCACATAGTCCTTCCGTTTGTGTTTATTTGCCTCGGAGGTCGCAGAGATAGGTTCTGGGTGTACCGTTTTCACTGAGTACATTTGACCGTCCAGATACTTTTGAACCGTGTTAGTGCTCACATGGATGCCAGTTTCATTAGCAAGCCTGTCAGCAATCTCCTTCAGTGTGATAACTGGGTTTTCCTCCACATATTGTATCATCATATTGATGTGCTCTTGGCGAAGTTTTGCCTGACGAAAATCACCGCGCTTTTTTGCACAGTTGGAGGACTCGTTTTGTATAGGCTTACGGAATTAATTAACAAGTAATTACCTTGACACAGAGCCTATGATATGCCGCTGTATTTATTTTTATCTACAATCAGTTCATTAAAAATTAGTTTTCTTTAAACAGTTCTTTTAAATTGCATTTCAGATGTTTTAAATTAAACTTCACTTATTTTAAATTAAACTTCAGATGTTTCAAATTAAGCTTCAGGTATATTAAATTAAACTTCAGTTATTTTAAATTAAACCAGGTATTTTAAATTAAATTTCAGATGTTTTAAATTAAACTTCAGTTGTTTTAAATCAAACTTCAGTTGTTTTAAATTAAACATCAGTTGTTGTAATTTGAAGTTCAGTTATTTTAATTTGAGGGAGAAAATGTATATATCTTAATATATCTCGTATTTTTTTCACTTTTAGAGTTTGTCCAATTCCTCCTTCTTCTTGCTCCACATCTCTCTTTTCTCTACCTTTTCCTTCAAGCCTCCCATATCATTCCCTGCTATCTAACAAATGTTCTTACCTTCCACTTCTCTCTCTCTCTCTCTCTCTCTCTCTCTCTCTCTCTCTCTCTGTATTATATTTATCACTGGTATTATATAATCTTTTCTTTGTTCCTTGCACATTATGGTAACTTTCTAGTATAAGTTCTCCACAGTTCTCATACCTCCCTTTACAAACAAATTTTTGGCCAACTTTAGTTAGTCTTTCCTTCCAAGGAAAATTCCGGCAGATCTCAGGTGCCCAGTCTCAGATACCTAATTTTTCCCCACATGATAATTAAGAATGGCTCAATTACTAAACATTTCGGGGAACATTTGTATGGAGAAACTGAGCTGAATTTACTAGTTAAACAGACCACAGCATACAAATCATTGAAGTGGTGTGAAGAATTTGGCTATTTGACCAGTTAACCTTTTAATCAAACAACAAACTGTTCATATTTACACACATAGATGAGGTACTGCCAAGCAGTTTACAAGATGTTATTTGATTACCGGCTATGGTACATAACAATCCATCCGTCGTACGGATACACCATATGTACTAACTATAACAGGTAAATAATAAATGATCATCAGTAAAATCAGCAAATACTAAGGTGGCTTATGAACTGTAGCGGAGAGCAGAGCGGTCACCACTGTTAGTACCACACATGGTGCCTGTTCCTCTGGTATTATTTTTAGTCTGTGTCGTTAACTCGTAGATGTTATGTATTCTTAATTGTATTTTCTATGAAATAATGGGAATATTTAGAATTCATCATTGCTTAATGATAAAATTGGAAACACTGTACTGTACGTTATTGGTCCGAGTGAGTGTGAGCACGGTGGAGCTTTGGTCCTACTTGTGGATCGCGGTGGGCGCATAAGCCAGTTTTGAAAAGAAGTGTTACATTGTTTTTAATCTGGAAATCAAATAACTTATGTCGCTTAAGCTGGCTGTCCTCAGTACTCATTTCGGCTCGATGCATTTGCCTAATATATACAGACGACAGTTCATATGAATTTTTTCTTAATTATACCGTAGTAAATTAATTACCTTGGGTATATATAAGAGTAATATGTAAGTTATCTCGACATCATTTACAAAGGATGGGTTTATGAGGTGTTATCTTATACTAGGCCTAACAAATCAAGGTAAATATTCAGATGCCTTCCTTAATTTAGTGCAGTCGATAAAAGTAAACTATCCAGCAGCAAATAATTATGTTAGCTTCCTTAACCCCTGGGAGCCAGATGCGACTTATTTAAAGAGTGAATAGATATGCTGCAAACTTGTAGTAACTTAAAAAAAAAAATCCAAAACCCTCCGCCTATGTCCTCCTACAATTTTTAAGCGATGTGCCTAAGAATTACAAAATTATTTAAATACTTTTAAGTTTCATTTGCCCAGCTTTCAGTGAAAGAAAATACTACAAGCTCCTGATTTTTTGCATAAAAGAACTCTGTCACATCTCCATACCGTCGAAGTCATCTGTATTTCCCCTAAAGTTTCGCACTCACATTTCATTCCTTTCATATTTTCCTCAGCCTCTCCATCTCTCTTCCTACCGTAGGAGACAATTTAATCCTTTAATAGCTTCCTTTCCCCTCCATCCGACATACCTCGCTTCCACACCTCCTTACCTTGGTATTCTTCGATTCCTTCCTTAAGATTCTCCTAACTTTCCTACCCTCCATATCCCTCCTCTTCTTCATCCGCCCACCCTCTTTACTTCTCTCCTTATTCTTTCATGTTTATTCTTCCCTCATCTCTTTTCCTCTCTCTCTCTCTTACCATCTGCCAGACTTTCTTTTCCTTGAAGATGTCATATCCTCTCCTCCTCCCTTCCCCTTTTTCCCTCATCCTATCTTCTCACCCTCATTTCCGCGTCCCCTGCCTCATCTTCTCATCTCTCCCCACTTCCCCCTTTCTTCTCTATTTCCTTTCCCTGCTTCTCTACCTTTTTTTTCTCTACCACATACAAACTTTCTTCCAAACTTCTTCGTCACCCATGCTCTGCCCTCTTCTCTATCTCTCCTTTCTCCTGTCTTGTCTCTTCCTTCTCTACCTGCCTCCTCAATGCCATCTCTCCCTCTATCTCCCCATTTATCTCTCGAGCATCCCACCAGCTTCTCTCATGACCATCACTTCTGTCTCTTTTCTCCCTTTCCCATCCTTCTTGCCCCGTCTTTCCTTTCCTTATCTCTTAACAATCAGCCTGATCTATTTATCATCCATCCATCTTTACCCTCCTCTTCCCTGTCTGTTCTCCATTCTTTCCCCTGCATCTCTTCTCCTTCTTCTTTTCTCCATCGCTCATACTCTGTCTCATATACTGTACAGTACAGTAATTCTCAAATCTCTTCTCGCTATTTCCCTACCCTTTCATCTTTCCTCCCTTCCTTCCTCTTTTTCTCTGTTTTTCGTCATCCTTTTCGCATACCATCAGCCAAACCATGTTGCCTTCCAACTTGCTCCACTTACCTTCTACTCCTCCTCGTTTTCTCCCTCCTCTCCCCTGACTCTCTTTTCCCACCCTTCCTTTGCTTCCTTCCTTTTTCCTCCTCTTCTCTCTGTCTCTTCTTCCTCCCCTTCCTCCCTCCGCCATAAGTGATGAGTCTACCTCCGGCCTGTTTATCGTGAGGACTGAGATTTAGTTGTCACATATTCTGGCCTTTTGGACGGAGGAAGGCAACGAAGGAGAAGGAGAAGGAGAAAAAGTAGGAGTAGGAGTAGGAGGAGGAGGAGGAAATGGAGCAGCCGTAGGAGAAGGAAGAGAAGGAGGAGGAGGAAGAGTTGCAGGAGGAGGAAGAGAACGAGAGTAGAAGGGGAACGAATGAGGAAGAGGAGGAGGAGAGAGAGAAACAGAAGGGATAAGCAAAATGAATGGTGACAGAAAATCATGGAAGGAAGAGGAGCAGGAAGAGGCGGGAAGGGAAAAGAAGAGAGATATAAACCTTGATACAACATAAACGTGGAAGAGAGGAAGAGGACTGAAGAACAGGAAGACGACGGCGAGGAGGAGGAGGAGGAATGATGGAAAGGGAAGGGAATGAAGATTACAAGAAAGGGATGCCAGAAACTGGAGCAGGAGGAGTAGGAAATTGATAAACAGTAAGACGAAAATGTGACAGTAAATATGAATAGTAATGATGAAGAGTAAAAAACAAAAAGTTACTGAAGATGAATGTGTAAAAATGAGAAGGGGAAGGAGACTGGATGTAATATAATGCGTACCCGCAGTTGTGTATAGTGCTTCTTTGTCTCAGAATTATTTGCCTTAAATTTATTGTAAATGATGCTTCAAAACCTTTGAGTTAAGAAACATTACCAGGGAAATTTTCCATGATACCTTTAGTTTAGTTTACGTCCATTACTATACACTGCAAGTCTCATTATGCTCCATTCCATACGACAGAGTCAGGTTTAAATGTTGGCTGAATATTTCACCACCTCTAGCTCCCACATTCTTCTGTGATGATAGGTGGTTGTGGTCATCATCCACTCACTTGACGTATGGCTACCCTGCTACTTCCTTCACCTTTATCATTCTTTTCTTTTTCTGTCTGACTATCGTTCTTCCCATTTCTGCTATCTTTGCTGTTGCATTTTATTACTCTTCCTACCACTACCGGTCGCTCTACACTGTAACCCAGGATACCATTCTCAACAGTGGGTGATAATTGCAATTACAGCCAAATAACGGTTAACTGGATGGAGAGATGGAAATGCGTCGTCCATCCGGGAACCAGTTCACACTCTTCCCGTGCCCTGCAGTGGCGCGGTGCTGTCTACCACAACAGAACATAGGCTGACCGTACAAGTTGGCTATGCAGGGGTGCATACTTCTTTACGGTTCATGGGTCTGCCTGGGTAGGAAGGGTCGGGTTACTCAACAGCAACAAAGACATTCTTCTGCTGGTTGATATTTTTAAGCTTTCAAAAAGGACGGTGACTGACATGTTCTAAGTCTGTGCTGAAGCCTGTCGTAAATGGGAGAGCAAACCCACCCAGCATGGAATTAAAGGCGATTGCAATTCACTAGGCTATCAAACTCCTCGACACAGTATGTTTCCCTTTTTCCCCCCGTTATTTCAGTAGTACAGTTGACATGGAGCCAGGAAGGGCAGTTGTAGGGTGTATTCTAGGGAAAATTATCGCTTTCCAAAAGTTACTTGTTTGCTGTAATGGTCCTCGTTTAGGCTGGGCGACAGGAATAATATAAGCCCTCTTCGTCCTAAATATAAATCAAACCCAGTGGAATAGTTGGTAAACATTTTGTCCCTCACTATACGATTAGAAAATGTACTAATGTAAGTTTATTCTTGATATTTCCAGGTGGTTTTATTACCCATGCCCCCGCAAAACGCAAGATATTTTGTAAAAACATGCAAACAAACACAGTCACACACAGACCTGTGTGAGTGTGTGTGTGTGTGTGTGTGTGTGTGTGTGTGTGTAATTCACCGGGTAATTCACCGGGTCGGTCAGGATCACTTGATGGTCGTAATCGTCAGCTTTTTACCCTCCCGGAAGGGAGCTGAGAGCTCATATAGTCCGATCTAAGGGCAAGGCTGTGACCTTCACACACCCACACACCCGTCCTCTTGCTCAAGGGGGACAGTAGCCACCCACTTCGTCAGTGAAACTTTTCGCAACCTGAGCGAGGCGCGAACTCCCGTCTACCAGATGGCAAGCGAGAACGTTACCACTGCGCCAGTGTGTGTGTGTGTGTGTGTGTGTGTGTGGGTGGGTGTGGGTGTGGGTGTGGGTGGGTGTGTTTTGACTAGTTCAAAAAGGTTCTATCTGCATTTCACCAAGACTGGTGAAAGTATTCAGGGTCGACTAATGTTGGTGAGAACAGTACGCTAAAGGTCCTGGACACATGGCATGAGCAGGTTAACGAGCTTTGTACCGGTTTAAATCAAACGTTGCGGAAGGATTCAGGGTAGCGAAAAGATGAAGAGATTCGACTTTCAGAATAATTTATTAAAAAAAAAAAAAGGTTTGCCAAAGGAAAAGGTCAAATGCTCGGACCTACTTCAAATACTTTTCATTCGATATGAACCAAACTTTATGCAAAGACTGAGAGTAAGCCAAGAATGAATATATATATATATATATATATATATATATATATATATATATATATATATATATATATATATATATATATACATATATAAATATATATATAAATAGCCTATGATTTCATCATTCTTTGTGTAATTTTAACGCACAGTATGCTGCATGTTTGATCACGAGCGTGTTCTGCCTCAGTTCCCCCCTTCTACCGTTATAGTAGAGTAAGTCGTCCTTTCTGTTGTTCAGGGCGGGATTGTCAACTCTTTGTCCCCATGGCTTCATTTGCGCGTCCTTCTTACAAGTTGTATCAAGCTCTGCCGGCCCCTATATAATGAGCTCAGTCTCTGCATCATTGCCACTTAGATCTACTCCTCATTTTGTTCACATCTCTGTCCTCTCCTGTACAGTTATTATTATTGTGAGTTTCTCAGGAAGTCTCCAACCATCTAGCAGCTGTGTAATTTGAGTATAACTGTTATTGCATTTTTTTCTTGTACTGTGTAGCATAGGGTGTTGATTTGTAAGCCTAGTGAGTTTTTTTTGTAATCTATGTAGGATTCATTTTGTCAGCCAGTTTTAAGAATAGTTTGTATCTGTAATAATTTATATTGCATTAACTGAGCATTACCCAGTGTATTTTCATTTTATCAGGGCTGACTTAGATAAATTTACACTTGCTAATTTCGTGTTAATAGAGGCTATTGCAGTTAACCATATATTTAACCTGTTTTTTGCCATTACATTATCCTTATGAGTCCTGAATGTTTTGTTGTTAGTTTGAGCATTAAACTTTAACTTGTAATTTTACCTAACTCTTTTGTTTTGAACCTGGAACTTTACGGGACGGTAGTGATTTTTAGTATTCTCACTTAAAGTGTACATTATCTTTCTCTGTTCCGTAACATAAATTTGGCGACCTCTTATCAGGATATTCAGGATATTATCATAAGGATATTGCTTGATATTTTGTGACTGTTACTTATTCATGATGTCTACTATTACTACACTTGATGAAGCCAAAGATTTTTTGTCAAATGTGCAAACAGTGTGTGATGTAGAAAACAGAACAAAGAATGAACTTAAGCTTGTTGCTCAACAATTGGGAATTGCTGTTCGCTCTCATCATTCTAAAGATCAAATTGTTGACATGATTAATGAAAGCTTGTTTAATGTAACTCCTCCAAATGAGCAAACGCAGATTGAATTAGCTAAGTTACAGCTAGCCCTGCAGGAGGCTCGTGTGAAGGAAGCTGAATTTCAAGCACGTGCTAAGGAGGCTGAGTCTCAGGCTAAGGAGGCTTGTGTTAAGGAGGCTGAATTTCAAGCAAGTGCTAAGGAGGCTGAATTTCAGGCCCATTCTAAGGAGGCTGAGGCACAGGTTGAAATTGCCAGGATTCAGGCAGACCATGAGTATCGCATGAAACAATGTGGAACTGGATCATCTAGCTCTGATGATTTTGATGTGGCTAAAAATGTTAAACTTGTCCCTCCTTTTAATGAATCTGATTTAACAAAGTATTTTCAGTTGTCTGAGAGGGTAGCTACAGGTTTTAATTGGCCCAAGGAGTATTGGCCAGTACTCCTTCAAACTGTTCTCACCGGTAAAGCTCAAGTAACTTATGCATCTTTGCCTCAGGATCAATCTGATAATTATGATGTAGTTAATAGCTTGCTTCTTAAGGCCTAAGAGCTAGTTCCTGAAGCTTATAGAGTAAAATTTAGGACAACTTACAAGCAAGATAAGCAATCCCATGTTCAGTATGCAAAAATCAAAGAAGATCTGTTAGAGCAGTGGTTAAATTCTAAGAATGTGGATTCTGATTTTGGTAAATTTAAGCAGATGATTTTGCTGGAGGACTTCAAAAGGTATATTAGTAAAGATGTAAGCCTATATCTTGATGAGAGAAGAATAGATAATTTGTCTGATGCTGCAGTTTTAGCTGATATGTTCTCACTCACAAGAGATATTCTAGAGAAAAAAGGAAAGCTGAGAGTAAGTATGTTGCCTCTACTCAGAGTGCAGGTAACAGGAAAGAGAATAAGGATGATGTTTCTCAGGAAGTAAATACCAGCTTCACCTCTAGATTTCGGAAAAGTAAATGTACTTATTGTAGTAAGCTTGGTCATACTACGGAGAGATGTTTCAGGAGACAGCGTGATGTGAACAAAAAGGAGTCTTTAAATATTCAGTCAATTGGTCTACAGTAGTGTCCACCCTTGAGAGTTCCCATAATTCTTTAACTGAGTTAACTGAACCTGCTTTGAGGGGTAACTTAAATTCTCATGATGGAGCTCCTCTTTTGAGCAGTAACGTGGGTGACACTCTCAAGAGTTCATGTGCTAATTTCCTGTCTGATGGTTTTGTCAGTCCTCTGGACAGTAATGACAGGAAATCAGTTAAAATATATCGTGATACAGGTGCTTGCTAATCCCTTATGCTGACCAGTGTTCTAGGCTCTAATGTTAATTCCTCTGATGAAACTGTAATCTTACAAGGTGTAGGGAATAATTACTTCTCTCTCCCTCTGTGCAGAGTGAATTTAGAGTCTGGTTTTGCTAATGGTTCCGTTATGGTTGGGTTGGTTGAGACACTCCCAATGTCAGGTGTAACTTTCTTACTTGGAAATGATATTGGTGGAAGTCAAGTGTGTCCACCTCCTCAGTTGTCTAGTGAGCCAGTGGCTGTGACCCATGATTGTGATGTCCCTGATGTGTTCCCTGCATGTGCTGTCACTAGGGCTAAGTCTAAAGTTACTGGTGATTTAGAGGATAATGATGATGATGATGTTATCCTAGCTGACACTTTTCTTGCTAATTTGGACCACTCACCAGATGAGGCAGTACCGCGTAGTGTTGATAATTTGTCTTGTCAAGAGTTGGTTGAGTTGCAGGTTGCTGACCCTGAGTTGAAAGGTCTAGCTAACTCTGCTTGCAGTGAGGAAGAGTCAGCCGGTGCTTCTACTTGTTATTATGTAAAGTCAGGAGTACTTATGAGGAAGTGGAGACCCCCAACAGCATCAGCCGACTGTGCATGGGAGGTTGTACATCAAGTTGTCATCCCTCGTGTTTGTAGGCAGGATATCATTAGAGTGGCTCATGATTCCAGTTTGGCAGGACACCTTGGAGTGAGGAAGACTGTGGCACGCATTTTGAAACACTTCTACTGGCCAGGTATCTTCAGGGATGTTTCCTGGTATTGTAAGTCTTGTCACACCTGTCAAGTTGTGGGGAAGTGTAATCAGACCGAAAAGGTTGCACCTCTAGTTCCCATTCCTCCTTTTGAGGCGCCTTTCACCCGTGTGTTGGTGGATATTGTGGGCCCTCTTCCTAAGACATCTTCAGGATTTTCTTATGTGTTGACCCTGATTGATATGGCTACTCGTTATCCTGAAGCCATTTCACTTAGAAATATCTCAGCAAAGAACGTGGTTAAGGAAATGCTAGGGTTCTTCACAAAGTTTGGTCTGCCCAAGGAGGTACAGTCAGACCGGGGAAGTAATTTCATGTCAAATGTTTTCAAGCAGTCTCTGAAAGAGTTGGGCATCACCCAGATCACGTCTTCAGCTTACTATCCCCAGACCCAAGGAGCGTTGGAGAGATATCATCAAACACTCAAATCCATGCTCAAGAAATACTGTTTGGAACATCAGAAAGACTGGGATAAAGGTCTTCCATTCGTTGTGTTTGCCGCAAGAGTGTCTCCAAATGAATCACTGGGCTTCTCACCTTTTGAACTACTGTTTGGCCATGAAGTAAGAGGACCCCTTAAGCTACTCAAGGAATGCTGGCTGTTGGAGGAAGATGACGTCAACCTGCTGGAGTATGTGATGAAGTTCAAAGAACGGCTGTCCAGTGCTTTACAGCTGGCGAGAGAGAATTTAGGAGCTGCTCAGGAGAAGATGAAGGCTTGGTATGATAAGAAGTCCAGGTTACGCCACTTTCAGCCAGGAGATCAGGTTTTGATTCTGATACCAGTTCATGGGCAACCTCTTCAAGCCAAGTTTAGTGGTCTTTATTTCGTGGAGAAGAAACTCAGTGATGTCAAGTATGTCATCGCCACACCAGATCGTAGAAAGAACAAGCAACTATGTCACATCAACATGCTAAAGTTATATCACAGGTGGGACGAAAATAATCCAGTCTGCACTGTAGCTGTTCCACCCGAGTCTGCAAGTGAAGCTCTCCCATGCAGTATGAGCCTGAGTGATAGTTTGGGGAAGAATCCTGATATCATGAATGATCTCCAGACTAAGCTTTCTCATCTACCTCCTGTGGAAAGGCAGGAGTTTTCGGCATTACTGCAGGAGTACCCGCAAGTGTTCCGTGCCACTCCAGGAAGAACCACTGTGTTGATGCATGATGTCGATGTTGGAGACGCAAAGCCAATTAAACTGCCTCCTTACCGTGTGAACCCAGTGAAAGTTCCTCTCATCCAGAAGGAGCTTGGCTACCTGTTGGACCACAAGATGATTGAGCCCTGTCAGAGCGAGTGGAGTTCTCCTGTCACTCTAGTCCCTAAGCCAGGTGGGTCACAGCGGCTTTGCATTGACTACAGACGTGTTAATCAGATAACCAAAACAGACACTTACCCTCTCCCTCGCGTGGAAGATTGCATAGACAAGATCGGAAAGGCTAGGTACATAAGTTAGTTTGATTTGTTAAAGGGATACTGGCAAGTACCTATGACTGAACGTGCTAGGGAGATCTCATGTTTTGTAACACTAGGAAAGACTTTTGCATGTTCTATAATGCCATATGGCATTAAGAATGCACCAGCCACATTTCAGAAGCTCATGAATGTTGTAACAAAGGGTTTGGCAGGGTGTGTTGTTTATATTGATGATGTATTAATCTTCAGTGACAACTGGAAAGATCACCTATGGCATGTAAGTAAATTTCTTGAGCGTTTGGTTCAGGCTAATCTTGTAGCTAATTTATCAAAGTGTGAGTTTGGTCAAGCTAAAGTTCAGTACCTTGGGTACGTAATTGGTGATGGACATGTTGCACCACCAGCAGCTAAGGTTCAGGTTATAAGGAAAGAGCTACAAAGATTTTTGGGAATGGTAGGTTATTACAGGAGATTTGTTCTTAACTTTTCTATTCTTGTATCACCACTTACAGACCTACTGAAAAAGGGAGTTAAATTTGTCTGGACCGATAACTGTGAATCCTCTTTCAACAAACTTAAAGCTATTCTATTAAGTCAGCCAGTGCTCACTACTCCAAATTTTGCTAAGCCTTTTAAGATCTCTGTTGATGCAAGTGATACAGGAGCTGGGGCTGTTTTGCTGCAAGAGGATGATCAGGGTATTGAACACCCTGTATCTTATTACAGTAAGAAGTTCACTCCACCTCAAAAGAACTACTCAACTATTGAGAAAGAGCTTTTGGCCTTGATTTTGGGTTTCCAGCATTTTCCATTTTATTTGTGTTCTGGTTTTGACCCCATAGTCATTTATACCGATCATAACCCACTGAAATTCCTTAGTAAGTTTAAAGATAAAAATCAGAGATTGACAAGATGGAGTCTACTTCTTCAGGAGTATTCATTAGACATACAACATGTCAAGGGGAAAGAAAATGTTATTGCAGATTGCTTATCTAGACTTTAGAGAGATTGTTTTAGAGTAATAAGAAATTTCCTTTGTAAATTTCTTTTTCTTTGTGGGGAGGTGTTACATGGCCTATGATTTCATCATCCTTTGTGTAATTTTAACGCACAGTATGCTGCATGTTTGATCACGAGCGTGTTCTGTCTCAGTTCCCCCCTTCTACCGTTGTAGTAGAGTAAGTCGTCCTTTCTGTTGTTCAGAGCGGGATTGTCAACTCTTTGTCCCCATGGCTTCATTTGCGCGTCCTTCTTACAAGTTGTGTCAAGCTCTGCCGGCCCCTATATAATGAGCTCAGTCTCTGCATCATTGCCACTTAGATCTACTCCTCATTTTGCTCACATCTCTGTCCTCTCCTGTACAGTTATTATTATTGTGAGTTTCTCAGGAAGTCTCCAACCATCTAGCAGCTGTGTAATTTGAGTATAACTGTTATTGCATTTTTTCCTTGTACTGTGTAGCATAGGGTGTTGAGTTGTAGGCATAGTGAGGTTTTTTTGTAATTTATGTAGGATTCATTTTGTTAGCCAGTTTTAAGAATAGTTTGTATCTGTAATAATTTATCTTGCATTAATTGAGCATTACCTAGTGTATTTTCATTTTATCAGGGCTGACTTAGATAAATTTACTCTTGCTAATTTCGTGTTAATAGAGGCTATTGCAGTTAACCATATATTTAACCTGTTTTTTGCCATTACATTATCCTTATGAGTCCTGAATGTTTTGTTGTTAGTTTGAGCATTAAACTTTAACTTGTAATTTTACCTAACTCTTTTGTTTTGAACCTGGAACTTTACGGGACGGTAGTGATTTTTAGTATTCTCACTTAAAGTGTACATTATCTTTCTCTGTTCCGTAACAATATATATACAGTATGTATATATATATATATATATATATATATATATATATATATATATATATATATATATATATAGATAGATAGATAGATATAGATATGAGAACAAAATGTCATAGAGGAATATCAACGGAGAAGAACATCTCACACAGTTTTGTTCCAAATTAGACCAAGGTTGGTTGAGGGGTTGGGTCAAGCATAGTGAGAAGTAACAGAGTTTAGAGACCAACTGGTTGAAGAACAAGGCCACTGGGCAAACTCAGTAGTTAGACCCGTAGACTAACTGATGGCCGCAGGTCTTGCACTTTATGAGTGCTTCTTCATGTTTAGCTCATGTTGTTTTAATTTCCAGTGGCTACATATGACATCCAATGACACTTTGATAATTAACGTGCTCTGTTGATCTCATTCCTACCTGCCCTCAGAGAGAGAGAGAGAGAGAGAGAGAGAGAGAGAGAGAACTAATCACACTTCTTATTACACCGCTCTGAATCTCCCAACACTAATCCACCTCTGACTTTTATCTCCCAGATTATATGAAGACGTTGTTCTTTGATGAAAGCGCTGTGATGGCTGCTGACAATGTCTCTTGATAGAGGATCACTTCCCGCCTTTCGTGTGTCCATCAAGCAGATTAAGCCATTTTTCTGATTACCACCTTATGTCTTGAGTGCCTCTCCCTAACTCTGTCTCTCTCACTGCCATGCTTTCTCCCACATTCACTCTTTCTCTCTCTGTTTGGTAGTCTGTCTCCTTTCATACATCTCTCTCTCTCTCTCTCTCTCTGGCGAAAAAGACGGAGAAGCGTCGGGAAGAGAATCGAAGCTGGTTATTGAAGACAAAGTGAGTAGGCATACGTAAGAAGAGTGATAGGTAAAGGTGTGGGGAAGAGGAGGAATGGGTGATGGGGAGGGAGAGAGGGAGATGCGGGCAGGGAGCGAGAGATGTGGATGGTGTGACAGGTGAGGAGCGAGCCAGTTGAAAGGTAGTTTGAGGTAGGGGAGGGCAAGAGGATGGAGAACAAATGGAGGGAATGAAAGTCAGTGAAGAAGGGAAAGGTTGGAAGAAAGTTTAGGAATAAGGGAAAAAGAAAACGTTGTCGAGGAGTCTAAAGAGGAAGGAGAGATGTAGAAGTCAACTGTGAGTAAAATAATGGAAACAAAAGAATAATGAGAACAAATTAGCGGGGAATGGTATCTAGTGTCAAACGAAAGAATGGCCGGGGGGGAAAAAAATCTATACAATAATTATAAGAATGGGATGAAAGTAATGAAATGGGGCTGTATGAAAAAGAAGAAACGAAAGAATAAGAATATGGAAGAAATGGAGGAATATGAAGGACAGAATGCAAAAGAGGGGACGAAAAGGAAAAGGAATGAATTGGAGGGCAGAATATTAAAGGAGAGAGAGAGAGAGAGAGAGAGAGAGAGAGAGAGAGAGAGAGAGAGAGAGAGAGAGAGAGAGAGAGAGGTTTTTATTATATATGAAGGAGCGATCAACACATTTTAAAACAAATGAGCTCTAAAGAAACAAATATCTCCTACACTGTTGGGAAGATTGACAAGTACATCACCTTATCCTTTGCTAACAATCCATTTTTCCAACAGATTCTGCTCCATAAAATTACTGATTGGATTTTTTTTTCTTCTTGAAACTGCTTCGCAACTCGACGCCATAAAAATATTATAAATACTACAGTCTACATATGTGTGCCAAAAAAATACAAAAATAAAAATAAAAAATAAAATAAAATACGGTTAAGACAGTAAATGAAGAACTATAATAATTAAGAAAAATAGCATGTTTTCCCTTTCAATTACTAAAAAGCGTTTGAAATGCAAATAATAAGAGGAAAAATTTAACCGTTATATTTGCTGAGGAACTGTAAATTTCTCTCAGAAGTTCGGAAAAGATTTACTCTGACGGTCATGAATATGAGGACATTCGTTTCCAGTCTCTCCCACTCCCTCCTTCCCTCCCCAGTCGTCCTAACATAGGAGAAGAGTAATTTTTTGTTAAGAGTTCCATTTTTTTGTGCGTGTAGGTCAATCCAACAAATATACTAAAGTCTCTCTCTCTCTCTCTCTCTCTCTCTCTCTCTCTCTCTCTCTCTCTCTCTCTCTCCTTGCTTGTTTGTTTTTCTCCGTTTTTTCTCTTTTTCCCGTTCACTTTGCCAGTTGTGCTTTTAGCTTCACTTTCACAGCGTCATCTCTGTTCTCTAAATTTAATGAAAAGAGAAATGAAGACACCTTTCATTTCTCCTCTCACTCCCTGACAACAATGAACACTTTAGGTTATTTTTATTTCGCTATATTTTCATTTCCTTCCCTTCAGGTCTCTTGTCATTTCTGTTCCTCCCTTGCTTTTCGGTTCCGTTTCTTTATTTCTCCCTCTTTTCCTCTCAGCTTCTATCTCCTCGTTGTCCCTTCCAGTCGTCTTCACCCTACATCTCAACCTCGTAAATTTTCTTTTTCTTCATTCCACATCCTTTCCTTTTCCCCTCCCTATTTGTCTTATTTCCCCCCCCCTCGGTCCTCCCCCTCTACCGCACCTTTCCTTACTCTCCCCCAGATTTATACCTTTCACTACCTTCTCCGGCATGATAAAACAAATGAAAGAAAAAAAATGGAAGAACATGAAAAGAAATCGGAAATACCTTGTCCTTCTCTTTCCCCGAACCCTACTCGAATTCCCCCGCCCCCCCATTTTTTTTTTACTTTACTCCTCTCTCCATTTAATTCTGACATATTTTCGTTTTATTTCTCCCTTGTTAATCCTCTCCGTTCCTTTATTGTTTCCCTGTTTCCACCTTCCTTCAAAATTCCACCTCCTGTTTTTACTCTATCTTTCGCTTCCTCCTACCTCCGTTTCTCCCTTTTTTTTTTTTTTTTTCACTCGTCTTTCCTCTTCCCCTCCAAGACCTTCTTTATCCCCCCTCCGCCTTCATTACGAGTATGTCTCCTTCTTCCACTCGTTCTTCTTTCTCTTGCCTCTCTCCTGTTTTTTTTTTTTTTTTCACTCACCTTCTCTTACCCTCATCCCGTCCCTGTTCTGCCTCATATATTTCCATCTCTCCAACGCCGCTCTTTCATCTTTCTCTCCTCACTTCCTGTTCCCCCTCTTCTTCTTCACCCTATCTTTTAAGATCACCCTCTTTTTCTTTCTTGACTTTTTATATTTTCCTTTTCCCTCCCCACCACTCCTCCTTTTTTGTTCCTCCCTCCCTCCTCCTCCCTTCCCTTCTCCGGAGGTGTGGCTTTCCTCTCCCCCAATTACAGAGCCTTTGTTCACCAAATTGACTGAAAAAGAAAACTTCAAGAAAAAATGACAATCTCCTTTTTTCTTCCCGTCCCCCAACCACAATGGACTGAATAAGCTGTTCATTTTTTCTCGCTATCTTTCCTTCATTCACTTGTGTATTATTTTATCTGCCTTTCATCGTTTGCCACTGTATTTTTGCTTCCTGATTCATGGAATAATTTGTATAGTGATATACAGTGTATGAGTTTTGTATTTTCATGGATCACATGTAGCTTTTCTGACATCTCTATTGTAATAATCTTCACATTTTTATTTCCTTCCCATTCTGATTTGTTCATTCCCCCCCCCCTCCTCTCTCTCTCTCTCCTTTATTGTCTCACTTCCTCCACTCTGATATATAGTGCCATATTCTGCATCTACTCTTCCGATTCTAACACTATTTTTAAGCTCTCCTCTGGATATCTCTTCTCTGTTGATCTTCATATCTTCCTTCATTTCTTCAGATATTCGTCCAGCTCTGATTTTTTTTAAATCTTTTTTCTTGTTATCTCTCTTCCCCGATCTTCATTCCTTGCTTTTATACTTTCCGCTCCGCCTCTCGTAGAAATATACCCCTAATGATTGCGTTCCTTACGTTTTCGCTTTCAGTTCACCCACTCTTTAGCATTTTTAACCCTTTCTTCACCTATTTCAACCTTTCTTCCTTCCTTCCTCTTTTCCTTCCTTTCTTCTTTCCGTTTCTCTTCTTCCCTTCTCGTATTTTCAAGATAAAATGCCGTTATCGATGATCTTCCACAAACTTTAGCTTTCTCCTTGGACTCTATCCTCCATCCTTTCCTCCTTCAGTCCTCCCTTCCCGTCATTCGCTCTCTCTCAGATACACAGCTGAAATTTCACTTCTTGGTCTCCCATCGTCAGAAATATTTTACTCTCCTATCGAATTTCTCATTCCAGTTATTAGTTCCTTCTTTCTCAACGTTCTTCCTTTTTTTTCCTTCCTCCTTTCCGCTTACTTTTTGTTTTATTTCTCTCTCTCTCTCTCTCTCTCTCTCTCTCTCTCTCTCCAACGATGTATAACATTCCCTCTCCAATATTCCATCCTTTTTTCAAACGTCCTTCACCCCTTACAACTTGCATACAAACGAACACACACACACACACACACACACACACACACACACACACACACACACACATTAGTAAATTACACATAATTAAGGAGTCGATTTGTATCTTTTTTTTTTTTTTATAAATAACAGAACGGAGGAAGGAAAAACAAATGGGTAAAAAAAAATAATCCATACACCAGATTACCGGTGTCCTCTGTTCATAAAATATCTGTAACAGTTAGACTTGAACAGATGTGGGTTGAAATTTGGAGGAAAACAACTCTGGGGAAGCGAGTTCCAAAGAGATGCAGTTCGGGGAAGGAAAGAATTCTGATAGGCAGAAGTTCTGCAATATGGTTGAGTGACATTCCAGCCATGAGCGCTACCAGATGCCCGTGTAGCACGAGGGAAGGCATGGAGAGGTGGCACCATGGACGCAACTTCGTCTGAGCATTTGCCAAAAAAAATATCTGTAAAATAATGCAAGGGAGGCAACATTCCTTCTTACTTGCAGGGGAGGTAGTTTATATGTAATGGCAGGGTTGTTAATGATTCTAACAGCTTTATTCTGAATTTTGTCTAGTTGTCTTAATGCAACCTCTCCACAACCATTCCACAAGGGTGAGCAATATTCAAGCTGAGAGCGCACATGACTCTTATAAATTATAGCTAACTGCTCATCGGCGAAGAAGTTACGGACTCTGTACAATAATCCAAGCTTCTTTGAGGCGGTTTTAGCAAGTGATCTGACATGAGAGGTCCAGCTGAGGGCACTGTTAAGTGAGACACCAAGAATTTCAATACTTTTGGAGATGGGAATATTAGTAGCACTGAAGATAATGTACGAATCTGGCAATATCTGTCTATTAGTAAACTGTATATATTTAGTTTTACTTGCATTAAAAGAGACAAGGTTGTTTTGTCCCCACTCACTGATTGTAGATAGATCTTGATTTATGGAGATGATTGTACTGAGTTGAGAGGTAGAGGTATTAGACTTTGTAAATGGATGTCTGAGTGTGAATGAACTATGTAGTGTTGAGTCATCTGCATATGAGTGAATGGAATTGTGAGTGACAGATAAGAGATCATTAATATGAACCAGAAATAGGGTTGGCGCCAGAACTGATCCCTGCGGCATGCCGGCGTTAATTGAGTGGAAATTCGAATATACATCATCTACTTTTACTCTTATTTTCCTGTCACTAAGATAAGAAGAAATCAAAGGAACAAAAGACGTTAGTCCATAGCAAGGGAGGTTGGACAGCAGGAAACGGTGCCATACTCTGTCGAAAGCTTTAGAGATATCAAGAGCTACTGCATGAGTTTCTCCAAAAAGATCAATTGATTGATGGATGGTATGAGTTAAGAGATTGAGTATGTCATTGGTGGATTTTGGTGGCAAAAACCGTATTGTCTATCACTAATTAAGTTGTTGGATTCAAGATGTTTAACAATATGCTTATTAATTAAAGTTTCAAATACCTTACCAAGAGAAGATGTGACAGCTATTGGTCTGTAATTGGAGGGGTCAGACGAACTTCCTTTCTTCGGAACTGGGTGGATATTGGCTTCTTTCCATGAATTTGGGAATAAAGAAGTACGTATGCATAGTCTGAATAATTTAGCTAGGACAGAGGCAAGTTCAGGGGAACACTTTTTCAAAACAATTGGCGGAATTCCATCTGTGCCTGGAGCTTTGTTGGTAGGTAAATTGTCTAGGATGGATTTTACGTATCTTGTCTGTATTTTAAGTGGGGCAATTTCGGGAGAATCAAGTTCCAGTACTGAGACATTCTGGCTGGTATCATCTATGGTAGAGTTTCTGGCAAAGGTACTAGCAAAGATATCTGCTTTCCCACGTGGGTCATTTGTAATATTGCCATCTGAAGATTTTAGTGGGGGAATGGAAGATGACTTGTTAAAGTTATTATTGAAAGAATTAAGAGTTGACCAGATTATTCTTTTGTCATTAGGGTTGTTAAGTAGTTTTGATGCTTGCTTTTGAAGAAAGTTTGATTTAGATAGATTTAATACAGCTTTTGCATGATTTCTAGCAATTTTAAATTGGGAGAGTGATTCAGATGTTTTCGATTTTAAGTAAGAGTTATATGCTAATGACTTTTGGGCTGTTGCTCTGGCACAATTGCTATCAAACCATTTTGGAGAGTTTGATCTTTTAGTGAAATGTTGACTTGGTATGAATAAATCCATACCAGCTAGTATTAAGTCGCAAATGTGGGACTGGGTAGAATTGGGATCACTAGAGAAGAAAGACTGCCATGGAACATCAGCAAGATAATTTCTAAATCCATCCCAGTCTGCCCTGTCAAAGTGCCATCGGGTCACCCTGACAGGTTCAGAATGGGGAGGTGTAGGAGGGTTAACTAATGAGGCTTTGATGAGATTGTGGTCAGAGGATCCAAGTGGTGACAGTACCTCTATCCTGTATTGATCTGGATTATTTGTCAAGAATAAATCCAAGAGATGAGCATTATGGTCAGGATTATCAGGTATTCTGCTTGGTTGCTCTATCAACTGGGTGAGATTAAAAGATTCCGCAAACAGCTCGCATTTTAGACCAGCGTCGTCAGTCCGGGCAGAATGCAATAACCATTCAACATTGTGTATGTTAAAATCACCCAAAATGGTAATTTCATTGCCAAGGGCAAGGTCAAGGTTACTCAACTGAGTGGATATGGAATCAAATACACTGGGTTCCGAAGAAGCATTGGAGGAACGATAAACGACACAGATATATTTGGTAATGTTTTGGCAATTTAATTTATATAATGAGTAATCAAAACTGGATGAAGTGAAGTTTAAAATAGTGTCAACTGCATATTGGGATTTGATATAACAAAAGGTGCCGCCCTTGTTACGAAAGTTTGTAAGGAGATGGTAACCGGGAAAACAAAATGGAGATATATCAGTAGAGGGTGAGATTTGTGGTTCTGTGAGGAAAAGGGCCAAAGGGGATATGGACTGAAGGAAAAAATGAACTGAGTTTAAATTTGTGGTAAGGCCGCGGATGTTGGTAAAGAATAAGGCCGCACCGTCACCTCTTCGCCAACGAGCATTCCTGGAAATAGCAACAGTTGTTCAAATATTTTCTTGTATCTGCATGGAACTTGAATTATTTTTGGACACCCTGTATAACATTCCAGTGATCCAATAGACACGGTAAAGCTACCCTCTGGCAAGCAAATATTTTCTTTATAAGGCGTTAGTCAGTCTAAGGTGGATAGTTCCAGGGAGGCTTTTGAATCCCACAATCAGATCTGATTTCTCACTAATTAAATTACCCCACGGATGATGAGAAGCGTCAGTGGTGAGTAGAACCGACAAGCACTGGCTTGAATGTAATAACGGAGCTGTCAGTCATCACCGGAGACAAGGTTGTCACGAATTCGCGCGATCCTATATCTAAACAAACTCGTGACATTGAACTTTGGTGGGAAACCGCGAATTCTAGTGGAATCCCAATAAGTATCACTCAGTTCAACCGCCCACGCATTTACTCGATTGGGATAATTTTCAGAACATTTTTCACTGTTTCATAAGTGATCGTCCTTGCGCGCGACATTGGCGCTTTCGCTGAGTGATTTGTTGTGGGAATATATCGCTCACAATTTTTCCGTTGGCAGTTACCAGGCGCGCCGTCACCAGCCCTTGCCTCATTTGGTTGAATTCAGTCAGGATTAAGACGCCGTGAGTGCAGGTTCGTTTGGGCCCAGTGTGGAGGAGCGCTGCCGTTGGCCAGCGAGTTCCTGAAATCTACACTCAGTGTGATCCGGCGTAGAGGTTCAGCATGGTGGCAGTGCCCTTCCTATGTAACGACGCCCAGTTCATCCCGCCTAGCCCCCTTTTCTGACCAGTATTTCTTTTCATGTTTCCTAGGCTTAAGAGTTTAGTTTGGCTTGTGAGGGAGCAAGTGAGTGTATTCTCTTTGTTATTTTGAATTCATTTTGAAACATGTAATGTAAATTTATTCCATTGTAATTAATAAATTTTCAGTTCTTTTCTCTTGAGGTTAATGTAATGTAAACTCATGTTTTATTTTCCCACATTAAGTTTATTTTTACTTAGCGCTCCTAGTTTGCATAATGCTTTGCATTATTCGTAACTGGTACTTAGGTCAGTCCTTTTGTATTAAGCTTAAAATCCGTTGTGCAACCAGGAGTTAATGCACCGGCAAGAACCTGCTTATTACTATTAGTATTAGTTATTGATTGTCAGGGGTGGAGTCACTTTCTCCAGAGGCCAACAGTACTAACAAACAGCGTGTGTGAGTAATTAGTCTCTGCTGTGTACTGTTGAGAAAGTTTATAAATTCTCGTCTTTAGAGAATCAGCAAAGTAAGCCGGAATAAAGTAATCATTGCTTGATTTTCACAAGTCAATTCATTGTCTCTATTTTCAAGCAAAACACATAACCTTTACTTAATTTTTAAATACATAAAAACCCCGTGACATCTGGCAACCTCATTCCAGGATATTAACTCCTAGCTCTAAAGTTACTCATGAGATAATACTCACTCACTCATACTTAGGTACTTATCATTAAACTCTATAAGCACTGTCTTACTGGTGATTATTAATTCATTTCTGTAATTTTACGTCATAGTTTTTACAGTCAGTTGTTTTTTATTTTCTTTCTTTATCGGTGTTACTAGATAAAACTGGTCACCACTAAGCTGTGCCTATATTCTTTACTCTTTATTATTGCCATTTTTCTGCAAAATAGCAATCAGTACTTAGTCTTTAGTTTACTCAGACTGAGTTAGCATCATGTCTACCGATGTCTATGTACAGGAAGCTAAAGATATGGGGCTTAGCGACCCCAAAGAAGTAAAAGAGTATGTCCTCTCACGGTTTAATTATGAGCAACAACGTGAGAAAGATGCTTGTGAAGAACGTGAGAGAGAACGCAAACACGAGCGAGAACAGCGCGAGGAATGTGAAAGAGAAGATGAACACAAGCGACAACAACGCGAATACGAGCAAAAACAGAGTGAACTCAAGTTAGTACAAGAGCGAGAACAACGCGAATACGAGCGAGAACAACGAGAGAGAACGTGTATGCGAGCGAGAACAACAAGAACATGAACGAGCCGAGCGTGAGGCACGTGAAAAACATGAACTTGAAATGTTGAAGCTCAAGTGAGATTCCTTGGCTTCAGACACATCTGGTGCAGCTGGCCCAAGCTCCGCGAGCGCTCTCCCTCCACATGTTCTGGCGATCCCACACATCAAGCTTCCCCCATACAAGGAAGGTGAGCAAATTGAGCCATACATAGCTTGTTTTGAAGACATGGCTCAGCTTTACCAGCTGGATGAGGCAGCTAAGCGGCTTCAGTTTCTTAGCCTGTTTGAAGGCCCTGCCCTCAATATTCTCCACAGAATTCATTGAGACAATCTCACGTATGAGATGATGAAGGCCGCACTCCTCAAAGCATACGGTCTCACAGTTAACGACGTCAAGAGTCAGTTCATGAGGGCGCGTTAACAGGAAATAGAGACTGCCGTTCAGTTTCTTGACTGGCTTACTGATTACTTAGATGAGTGGATGGAGAAAGATGAAACTCCTTCCACATGTGAGAGGATAATTGGCCTTATGCTGGGCATGCACCTAAAAAAGTCGTGGCCTGCCGACCTTATGGCTCAGCTTAAGATCTGCCAGGTAAGGGATGCCAGCCAAATGGTGGAGAAGGCTGATGCATTCTTCACTGCATACTTGTATCAAACTCGTAAGCAGCATACCTGGAACAGGAAAGCTGATAAATCTGGGAAACTGTCTCACACTGAACCCCAGCAACAAGGCCATTCTCAGAATAATGGCCAAGGTCCAAAACCGCTGAAGAAGGACCAGGGGCAAAACACTCAGAAACCTGAGTGGAAACAGTATGACAAGCAGAACCCTAACCAGCAGCAGTACCGGTATTTCAAGCAGCAGCAGGGCAAGAACAAACCACATAACCCTCAGTCAGGACAATCGACTTTAGTGTATTGGAAGCAGGATGCAAGTGCAGCCTTCATTCCCCAACAAGCGCACAGTGGTGCCAACCCCACAGGTACAGGTATTCCCCCACAGTTCTTTAGTCCCCCAGCGACAGTGAACACTCTGCCACAGGTGGTCAATGCCCCATCTCCCCAGATGGTGAGTACAACCCCTCAAGTATCAAATTCTCAGGGCACCATGTTTGCCGCATCATTTATTCAGCAGCCTCATGAGTGGCTGGCTGCTTCCTCCACAGGCCCTCCCACAGGTGACAGTGGTTTCCTTGTTCAGCCAGGGTTTGTGGAAGACATTCCTGTGAAAGTCCTGAGAGACAACGGTTCCTCAGGTTGCTCTGTCAGGTAGAGTCTAGTTCGGCCTGAGGAATACAAAGGTCGACAGATCCAAGCTAACCTTATTGATGGATCAGCGAGATTGTTCCCTGAGGCATGTATCCAGGTGGCATCTCCATTTTACACTGGTACGACAGTCACAGTTGTCATGCCAGAACCTTTGTTTGACCTTATTATAGGCAACATAGAGGGTGCCAAGTATAGTTGCACCAAAGATGACGCTACTCAGACTTCAGCTGCAGTAACATGAGCCATGGCTGAGGCTCCAAACTGTGTCACCCCAGTGACCGTTGCATCGCCGCAAGATCTAATGTGTAGCCAAGTTGTTGTCCAAGAACAACACTTTGACCCAACACTTGCTGCTGTGCGGAAGAAACAAAAGGGTAGAGTGATTAAGTATTCACGGGAAAGTCAAGTTCCTTCGTAAACAAGGAAGGCTCTACTGTGAATCATGAACACCCCAGGGCGAGGTTCGACTGCAGTTTGTCGTTCTCGCAAAGTACCGCCAAGCATTATTAGAATGGGGTCATTGTTCAACCTCAGGAGGTCACATGAGTAAAATGAAAACCCAGGGCCATATCCGTGCTGACTTTTTCTGGCCAGGGATGGGACGAGAAACAGATAGCTTTGTGCGTTCCTGCAATGTGTCCACGTACCACTAATCAGGGACATGTCCTTCCTGCGCCATTTGAACCCACACCCATAATCTCTGAAGTAGTTGAATGAGAGGGCAGTGGTAATGTGGGTGTTGACCTGACATCTCACCCGTTGGCCCCACAGGACACAGTATGTCCAGGACTTGTACATACATATGTACCGTAAGTTAATGGGAAGTTCGAGAACCCTGTAGAGACAATCCGAGGCTGTGTATGAATTACCCTGTGGAACGTTTCGAGCTGTGGGCCTCTCAGAGGATTCCCAGAGAATGAACATTATCCACATAAGTGTTCACACCCACGGTGGGTGTTAAAATGTGACCTGCCCGAGATTGCGTCGGGATTCTCAGCTTCCTAATGTTAATCGTAAGTGTAGAGTTAGTTTAACCAGTAAACTGGGTTCCATTAGCGAATCGCAGCGTTTGATGTCCTGCACAGACGCCCAGTCTTTTTGCTCTTGACCACGTTCCCTGGTTAATTTAGTGAATTGCTTTTTTTGATGTCCTGCACAGATGCCCAGTCTTTTCGCTCGTGACCACGTTCCCTGGTTAATTTAGCGAATTGCAGCATTTGATGTCCTGCACAAACGCCCAGTCTTTTCGCTAATTAGGTATAAGGTTTAACCAGTAAACCGGGTCATTTGGCTTAGTGAATTGCAGTGTTTGATGTCCTGCACAGACGCCTAGTCTTTTCGCTCAGTTGACTACGTTTCCTGGTTAATAATGTAAATAGTGTACTTTTTGTAACATAAGTACTGATTGCTAGACAAGAGAGAGAAATGACACTTTTGATGCTCCACCTTGATTGCTTTTGCAGGTGCAGCTGGCGGGTGCAGCATTGTCGTGCAGTTCAGATGATCATCCCTGACGCATGCTGCCGCCTCTTCTCTTCTGCCTCGTCATCATTATTTACTATAAATTTGTATTACATGATTTTACACGTAGGCACAATTACACCACAACTGTCACACCTACACCGTGTATTACATACATCACGCAACATAACAATTAGTTGTTAATGTAAATGTAGTGAACTTTTCGCTCAGTTTGACCTGAGTACAGGATATTTCACCATCATCACGGAGTTTTTTTCCCCAAGCTTGCTTCTATTAATGTAAATACAAGGTTTTTACACTCATGAGCGACTGTGATTTTCTCCTGTAGCAGGGTAGTACACACACTACAGTGTGATTCTTGTGTGACTGAGTTAGGATTTATATGTATGTATATATCATAAAAAATTTTTGTAAGAAAAAATTTGATTTTGATGGGGCGCAATGTCATGAATTCGCGCGATCCTATATCTAAACAAACTCGTGACATTGAACTTTGGTGGGAAACCGCAAATTCTAGTGGAATCCCAATAAGTATCACTCAGTTCAACTGCCCACGGATTTACTCGATTGGGATGGTTTTCAGAACATTTTTCACTGTTTCATAAATGATTGTCCTTGCGGGCAACATTGGTGCTTTCTCTGATTGATTTGTTGTGGGCATGTATCGCTCACAATTTTTCTGTTGGCAGTTACCGGGCGTGCAGGCCCCAGCCCTTGCCTCGCTTGTTTGAATTCAGTCAGGATTAAGACGCTGTGAGTGCAGGTTCGTTTGGGCCCAGTGTGGAGCAGTGCCGCCGTTGTCCAGCGAGTTCCTGAAATCTTCATTCAGTGTGATCCGGCGTAGAGGTTCAGCGTGGTGGCAGTGCCCTTCCTACGTAACGACGCTCAGTTCATCCCGTCTAGCCCCCTTTTCTGACAAGTATTTCTTTTCGTTTTTCCTAGGCTAAAGAGTTTAGTTTGGCTTGTGAGTGAGCGAGTGAGTGTATTCTCTTTGTTATTTTGAATTCATTTTGAAACGTAACGTAAATTAATTTCATTGTAATGAATAAATTTTCAGTTTTTCCTCTTAAGTTTAATGTAATGTAAACTCGTGTTTTATTTTCCCACAAGTTTATTTTACTTAGTGCTCCTAGTTTGCATAACGCTTTGCATTATTCATAACTGGTACTTAGGCCAGTCCTTTTGTATTAAGCTTAAAATCCGTTGTGCAACTAGGAGTTAATGCACCGGCAAGAACCTGCTTATTACTATTAGTAATAGTTATTGATTGTCAGGGGTGGCGTCACTCTCCAGAGGCCAACAGTACTAACAAACTGCGTGTGTGAGTAATTAGTCTCTGCTGTGTACTGTTGAGAAAGTTTATTAATTCTTGTCTTTAGAGAATTGGCGAAGTAAGCCGGCATAAAGTAATCATTGCTTGATTTTCACAAGTCAGTTCATTGTCTCTATTTTCAAGCAAAACACATAACCTTTACTTAATTTTTAAATACATAAAAACCTGGTGACAAAGGTTTAGTTAGGCCAAAAATGGTGTAACTTTCCTAATAACAACAGATACTTTAACGGCAAATGCCCAGACGAAGTTGCATCCATTATGCCACCTCTCCACACCTTCCACCGCGCTACACAGGCATCTGGTAACGATCATGACTGGACTGTCACACGGGTATATTGTAGAACTTCTTCCTATAAGATTATTCTTTTATTCCACCAACCGCATCTCTTTGGAACTCGCTTCCCCAGAGTAGTTTCCCCCCCAGACTTCAACCTACGGTTGTTCAAGTCCAACTATTGTTACAGATTTTTTATGAATAGAGTACATCTGTGATCTGGTGGATGAATTACTTGTTTTATTCATTCATTTGTTTTTCCTTCCTCTAGTCATCATCTGTAAAAAAAAAAAAATCAAGATAATACATAGAATACATAAATAACTTAGAATGCGGGATATTTTAGATAACGAAGACGTATATGTTAAGATGTGGCATAACTGCTTGCTGCCATCATTAATCCCAGGTAAGAGAGAAATAAATGTGGGAGTGGTGCATGCATGCTGCGTAGACCATCACATTGTCTGCAGGCATCAAACTTTTTCTCCCTGTCCTTTCACCACGCTATCACCAGTGTTTTCCTTCCATTCAAAACTCGCTCTTTCTCACACACACACACACACACACACACACACACATATATATATATATATATATATATATATATATATATATATATATATATATATATATATATATATATATATACAGTAAAAGTCCATTAATCCTAATGGCAGTGGACCAAGAATCATTCGAATTATCAAAATTTTCGGATTTTTGGGTGGGACCCGTAAGACACTTACTTTCATGTTTAAACTAAAATTTTACCAAATGGATCACTTTTCATTCATTCATAATACAATATGGCACAAATTAACATTACATATTACACAAATATTTTACTTAATAATGTATTACTGAAGACACGAATTGTAATTGGTAAATAATAGGTTGTTTAACTCACCAGTAATGCGTAGTGTTGAAAACAGCTGCTGTTGGCAGGTAAATCCAATTAGAGAGAGTAGAGAGAGTAAGTCCAGGGTTAATAATAATATGCACATATGTAAAAGCACAAAAACTTACTATGTATTACTGCAGTGATTCTCAACCCTTTTTGCCATACTCAAGCCTTCCACTATTTGGCAGAATGTCATTCCCCCCTTTCCAAGACTGTCTTACTCATAAAGTGCTTGCCTGAATAATACGCATAAAATAATGAAAGTCTGCTTTAATATTTCCATATTAGTACATATATATTTTCATGGATTATTTTGTAGTGGAGTTATTCCAGTTTAATGGCAACAGAAAATGTTGACAAGTTTTAAAACTTGATTTTTTTTTTTTTATTCATAACTAATTATCATTGAGTCATGTATTAACTGAAGATTATTTCAATAAACAAAAAGTTCAATAGAATGCCAGGCATTGTAATTCAATAAACAAAATGTTCACTTAAATGCAAGGCTGAAGATAGGCTAATGAGAAAACTGTGATTGTTTTTTCTTTGCCAATTCTCGGATACTTGGAGGAGTGCTTGAAAGGGCACAATGCAGGTCATTTTCAACCTCCAGTCTACTTCGTTGCTTTGTTTTCATTTGCAACAGAGTTGAAAATCCTGACTCACAAAGATATGTTGACACAGATGGAAGCAATAATCGTATAGTTCTTTCAGCCACTTTTGGGTAGGACTCACACATCAAGGGCCAAAATTCTGTGACTTATTTCTCATCAAACATATCTCTTGATCCCGAATCTTTTTTGAGCTCCAGAAATTCATCCTGACAGTCATCAGCAACTTTTTCAACTGAACATTTGAATGGATTTCGAACTAAATCCAACTCAACATCTCTGAGTTCAGGAAAATATCTGCTGAATTCATTTTCCAGTGCTGTCAAAAGGTGCAAAATTTCATTTTTTGTGAACTGTGACAGCACTTGGTCATTACCCCCAGCAAAAAGGACTAATGAGAGTTTCTCAAACATTGTATCATTATTTATACTGACCTTTCTCTTCCAATTTTCTAGAGCTTTCAAGGAATCCATGAACTTTATTATGTTCGCGTTTCTGCCTTGCATCTGTATATTCAGTTTATTCAGCTGCACAAAGATGTCAACCAAATAGGCAAGGCACATAATCCACTCATCATCCAGCCATGCAAAAAAATCCATCTTACCCTGAATTTCAAAAAATAATTTGAGCTCATCTCTAAGCTCAGATACTCGCTCGGTGACATTTCCTCTTGAGAGCCATCGAACATTTATGTGGAAAAGAAGCAGGTGATGTGCTGCATCCATGTCAGTACATAACTGCTTGAAGAGTCGTGAGTTGAGAGCTCCTCCTTTGATAAAATTCACAATTTGAATTGTTTGATCCAAAGCCTTTCCTAGTGGAGCTAAAAGTGTCTTTGAGGCCAGTGCCTGACGATGGATCATACAATGAACGCCTTTCACATTTGGAGATCGCTGTTTCACACAAACTTGAAATCCAGATTTTGTTCCCAACATAGCTGGTACCCCATCTGTACAACACCCACAGACATTGTCCCACAATAGAGTTTCTGATTCAAAGAAAGATGAAACCTTTCCCAAAATATCTGGGGCCTTCGTAGTTATTTCAAGAGGAGAGCAAAAGAGAAACTCCTCTTTAAATGAACCTGAGTGAACATACCTTGAAAGCACTAGTAACTGCGAACGCAATGCCACATCAGTCGATTCATCAAGTTGAATTGAAAATAAGCCAAACGCTGCAGACTTCATCTCTTACACAACTTGATCGTAGATGTCATTGGCCATGCCACTGATCCACCTTTGAACAGTACTGTCTGATACTGAAATCGCTGCAAGTTTTTTTCTCCAATCCATTTCCCAACACAATTCCCACCATTTTGAGTGCACAAGGTTTAATTAAGGTTTCCCCAATTGTATGTGTTTTTTTTTATTCTGCTTTGCTATCTCCAGTGCTACAACATAAGAAGCTTCAGCTACCTTTTGGTTATTATCATGATATGCTCCTGTTAAATCCAGCTTCATCTTTTTCAGAACATTCCCATGGCGTTCAAAAAAACTTCTGTATTTGTCCTTATTTACAGTAGAGGATGAACATTGTCCAAGTGTTGCTTCAACTTTGTTGGTTTCATAGAATCATTTGACAAAGCTTTGTTGCAAATAACACATTGGGGCCTTTCTTCTCCGTTAATGATGACGGATATGAATCTATATTGCATGCATGAATCATTGTACCCTCTTTTTTTTTTACACTCATGATTTACTCCAAATTCTGTAAAAAAAAGAAATGTCAACAATCAATACAAATATAAAATATGGAAAAAAAACACATACACACACAAACACATATAAAATTCACAAATATACTGTACAGTAGAAGATAATGGTCCACATTAACTTATCCCGCAATAGTTGACTGTATGAACAACATCCCTTCCTCAGAACACTATCCCTTCCTCGCTTAACTCATTTATTTATAATGAGTTCTATATTAAAGTTTCATTGTGACTAAGAATGGACGACTATATTGATCTTAGGAAAGTAAACTCATAATTAATGGATTGAAAGTGATCTGCAGTGCAATATCATCAGTTTCTTTTAATATAATTTCAATACTCAGTCTTTCAAATTGAACAGAGATATGGCGTTGATCACTGAACAGGTTTTGCTTTTTTGGTATTTGATTGTATTTTCGTGTTTATATATGTCTTTAATTGGCGGCGAATGTACACTGACAGTATTTGGAAAGTCATTTTGTATTATCTCTATATTTTTCAATAATTTCTCGTATCTGGGATTCCTGAAGCAAGTCTCTTCAAAATGTTTATTGTATAACTTATGTTCATTTTTCATTTGTATTTTGAACAGAATCATCACAAAGGAATTAAGTTGATAAGCTTTCTCAGAACGAACACAGTACGGTACAGACCTGTTTGCAACTGTAAGGCGGACTTGAACTGAGAGTGTGTGACAGAATCTATCGAGGCCTGAGGACCAACAGTGTCACTAGTTTGTACACGTACAAAACGAAAACCTGACGGTACAGGAATATGACGACTCTCTCTCTCTCTCTCTCTCTCTCTCTCTCTCTCTCTCTCTCTCTCTCTCTCTCTCTCTCTCTCTCTCTCTCTCTCTCTCTCTCAGGGTTTCAGTTTATAAAATACGTTAAAATAATTGCATTTTTTTTTAGTCGAGATGAAATTCCCCTTGATTTGAGAGGATTTGGTAGTTCCTTCGCCGTTTCCCCAACTTAGGCAAACAAAACAAGCTGACAGGACAAACACACAGGAATTAGACATGAAAGAAGACAAGTCTTCTCCTCCACCTCGGACCGCACGTACACACATATTTTCTCACTCACAGAAATAACTGAAACGGACCTGAGAAAATTTTCTCTTCCGTTATTTCTCACACTATTCCTTAATTTTTATAAAAATAAAAACACACACCAAAAAAAAATTGGGCCTAACTGATGCACATTATGTTTTGTGTTATGAGGCAATAAAAAGATGATTATAACATCAGTTTGAGCTTGCTATTCTATGGCCCCAATTCCCCCCTTGAGACACAAATTCCCCCCTGGGAGGGAATTCCCCCCGGTTGAGAACCCCTGTATTACTGTGGAAAATTCCTTAAACCTACTGTACAGTACTGTCTATTTCATTTTGTTTGTCACTTTCACTCATCGTCCTCGAGCATCGGCTCAGGACTCCCCGCTTCTTCTAGGGTTCCTTGAGATGCCTGCTTTGGAGTGTGGGTAGCTGGTCTTGGGTCGTCATCAGTGGATTTACCTGCCTGGTTGCTTATGCACTTCAGGCAGTCAGGGATATCAGCCTGCCTGACAGCCTGCGCACGTTTCTTGTAGAACTCGTTTTGCAAGATATGGAAATTGATCACCTCAGCCTCATTGTAATTATTATTTTGTTCAATGAAATGCACCACTTAAGCAAAGTATACAGAAGCTTCCTTCCATGAAACTTCCATGACCACACCGCTCGGCACTTCGGCGCATTTGGCGCCCAGTTTGAATTTTTTAATTTTTTTTTTTTTACTTGTGGAGTTTTTGTCAGCCTTCTTCAAAAATTCGGATTATTGGAATTTTCGGATTATCAGTGGTCGGTTTAACGGACTTTTAATATATATATATATATATATATATATATATATATATGCACTCTGTGTATGTGTGTGTATTTCAATGAACCCCTCTGCCTTTTGTCCGTCCCTACTGCAGTTATCTCGTGGTTCACTAACTGAATCTTGTAGGGAGCCGAAAGCTTGCTCTCTCACTCTCTCTCTCTCTCTCTCTCTCTCTCTCTCTCTCTCTCTCTCCACACACACACACAGAAGAATACTGTATGTATGCATGTATGTACAGTAGAACTCCGAAATTCGTACACAATTCTTTCCTGGAGGCTGTACGAGTTGCAAACTGTTCGAAAACGGAATCATTTTTTTCCATAAGAAACAATGTATTTTGCGTTAATCCGTAAATAAAACCTTTACCATAAAGAAATATACCCTGCATATGATATAAATGATAATTTTACTGCATCTTGCCTGCACTGAGGAGAGCTGATCGTTTATGTAGGTGGACGTGGGGAGGAGCAGGAGGGGTGTTAATTTTTGGAAGGGGAGTCACCTTCCAAGAAAACTGTAGGTAACTGCCCTTTTGGTGTTTTTTTCTTTTCTGTCTCTTTGGACGAGGAGATTCTTGGGCTTGGGGAGATGCTTGGGGCTGGGGAGATGCTTGAGGCTGGGGAGATGCTTTGGGTTGGGGCATTGCTTTGGGTTCTTTAATGGTAAAGAACCTGATTACGTACAGTTTTCTAACGAAATTACGTAATTTATCACAAAGTTTAATGGAGCATGTATGACTGACGCGCAGCTGGCGGAAGGCAAAGTGGGACTGGCGACCACGTGGCACCTATGACACCGTGTCTCTTAGTGCGAATAGCGGGTCGCTGTACGAAAACTGGAGCGATTTTTGGACGAAAAAACTGTAAGGAAATCGAGTTGTACGAGTAGAGAGGCATACGAATTCCGGGGTTCCACTATATATATATATATATATATATATATAGGTAGATAGTTAGATTAATAGATAGATAGACAGATAGATAGATAGATGCAAGTGTTTAAGAAAAAGAACAACTCTGTTTCTAGGAGGCTTTTGAAGGCCTTGGACAAATTGGAAAAAGATGACTCCCTGCATATAACTACAGCTGATAAAAGCAGCGCTATCGTAGTTATAAACAACTGTGACTACAGCGAAAAAGTGAGTGAAATGTTGCGTGACACCAACACCTACAGTGAACTAAAACGTGATCCAACTGACAAACAAAGTAGAAAATTTCATAAAGGAATCAAGACTTTGCTAAGGGGTAGGGATGACTTGATCAAGTAGTTCTCGGTGCAAAATCCATCTGCACCATAAATGTATGGCTTGATTAAAACCCACAAGCCAAACAACCCCATCTGGCCAATCGTAAGCTCTGTAGGCTCTACGACATACAACCTCTCAAAGTGGCTTGTAACACTGCTGTCCCCTGTTGTAGGCACTAGGTTCGATTCATGTGTACAAAACAGTGAGGATCTGGTAAGAAAGTTAAAATCTCTAAATGTCATGTACCCCTACAAATTGTGAGCTTTGATGTTAAATCATTATTCACAATTGTCCCTGTTGATGATGTTTAATTCTCCTGCCAAGCATTCAGGGTATTCCCTCTGAAAACATTATCAAGCTAATTAAGTTGTGCATTGTAAACTCATCTTTTACCTTTGAAGGCAAATTTTACACACAAAAATTTGGTATGGCCATGGGTAATCCCCTCCTCCCAGTTCTGGCAAATACTGTATTTACATGGAATATTCTGAGAAACATTTACTGACCTCTGTAAATGAGCAAAACATAGTTTGGCTCCGATACGTTGATGATATCCTGTGCATCTGACCTAAGGCCATTGCCACACCGAACACGACGAGCGGGGCGACTTGAGCAGGGAAGGATGAGGCGACAAGATAAAACACACTAAATCCTATGTGGGTGGCCACACTGAATGAACGGGGAGGTTTGTCGCCCCGCTCACCCTGCTCATCGCTACGCAATGCAACATGTTCCAAAATGTCTCCCACTGCCTAGCGACATCCCCACTCCCCAGGTATTTGCATCATCATTCGGTCATTTTTTTTTTTTTTTATGCGAGGAAGAAGGAACCAAAGGCCATGAGCCCGCAATAACAGTTCCCTCCAAGAGAAAAACAAAATACAAGAGAGAGCCAAATTCAAGATCCATTCATTTCAAGATGCCTGGACACACTGCGTTTGAAAGACTGGAGATCATAGGCAGCAGGAAATACAGACAGAGGAAGACAGTTCCAGAGTTGACCTGTTGCATAAATGAAGGACTGGGAGTAACGGTTAACTTTTGCATTAGAGAGTTGGACAGAAAAGGGATGAGAGTTTGCTGCTAGACGGGTGCTACGCGCCCGTCGTAGAGGTGGAGGAATGCATGCAGACAGTTCAGAGGAGCAGTGACCATTAAAGTAGCGATAGAAAAGAGATAAAGATGCAATAGTGCGGTGAAGAGACAGAGGCTGAAGGGAGTCAGTAGGAGGAGGAGAGTTAATGAGACGAAAAGCCTTTGACTCCACCCTATTGAGAAGAGCTGTATGTGGGGAGCCTCCCCAGAGAGTTGTACTCCGCACAGGGGCAGATAAAATCTCTGTATAGAGTCAACAATTGTGCAGGGGTAAAGAAAGAATGGACGCGGCTTAGCACACCCAATCTCTTGGAAGCAGATTTTACAAGAGATGTAATATGATCTTTCCAAGATAAGTCCCAAGTAAATGAAACCCAAAGCATGTTCAAGGATGATGCAGGATTAAGCTGAATATTATTAACCATTAGTGGGTATACCTGTGGAAGATTTTGTCGGGTTGATAGGTGTAAGAACTGAGTCTTAGATGCATTGAAAACAACAAGATTATTTTTACCCCGGTCAGAGATACGAGCCAAGACAGACATTAGATGTGCCATAGCCTCATCCCTTGTTTGTTGAAGTAACTGCTGAGATGGGCGTTGCTGGGACCGAATGGAAAGGTGAAGGGTGGAGTCATCAGTGTATGAGTGGATAGGGTTAGATGTACAGCTTAGGTCATTGATGAATAAAAGGAAGAGAGTTGATGATAGGACAGAGCCCTGAGGAACACCATTGTTGATAGATCTAGGAGAAGAACGATGGCCGTCTACAACAGCAGCTATAGAACGACCAGAAAGGAAGCTAGTGATGAAGGTACATATAGAAGGATAGAAACCGTAAGAGGGCAGTTTGGAAATTAAAGATTTATGCCAGACTCGATCGAAAGCCTTTGAGATGTCAAGTGCAATGACAAAGCTTTCACCAAAGTCCCGAAAGGAGGATGACCAGGAGTCTGAAATGTAGGTGAGAAGATCACCAGTGGAGCGTCCCTGACAGAACCGTACTGACGATCAGAAAGAAGGTTGTGACAGGAAAGATGCTTTAAAATTTTTCTATTGAGAATTGACTCAAAAACTTTTGAAATACAGGATGTTAAAACAATTGGACGATAGTTGGAGGGTTGGGAGTGGTCACCCTTCTTTGGGACTGGCTGAATGAGAGCAAACTTCCAGCAAGAAGGAAAGGTACAAGTTGAGAGACAAAGGCGAAAGAGTTTGCCTAGACAGGTGTAAGCACAGAAGCACAGTTCTTGAGAACAACAGGAGGGACTCCATCAGGCCCATATGCCTTGTTAGTATTGAGGCCAGTGATGGCAGAAAATAAATCAGCTGAAGAAATTTTAATGTCAGCCATGAGGAAGTCAGAGGCTGGAAGTGATGGAGGAACAACACTGGAATCGTCTAAGGTGGAATTGGAGGAGAAAGTCTGTGCGAAGAGATCTGCTTTATCAGTAGAAGAAATAGCTACAGAACCATCAGAGTTGAAAAGAGGAGGGAAGGATGATGAGGCAAAGTTGTTAGAAAGGTTTTTGGCAAGGTGCCAGAAGGAGCGGGAAGAGTTTGAGTTGGAGAGTTGAGAGCATTTAGTATGGATGAAATTATTTTTAGCAGAGCGAAGAACAGACTTTGCATGATTCCGAGCAGAAACGTAAAGATGATGTGATTCAGGGGTGGGTTGGCTCCGGTAGTTTTTGTAGGCCCTCTCCTTGTTGCAGACAGCATTAGAACAAGTGTGATTAAACCAAGGCTTTCTTGCGTTAGTCAAAGGATATGAGAAAGGAATGTATGCTTCCATGCCCGAGAGAATAACCTCCGTAATGCGCAAGGCACACTCAGATGGCTCCCGGCCATGGAAGCAATAATCATTCCAGGGAAAATCAAAGAAGTACTGCCTGAGGGCCACCTAATCCGCAGCTCCAAAATGCCACAGACGACGTTTCCCTGGAGGGTCCACTGGCCATACCGGAGTGATAGCACAGGTTAAGGTGATAAGATTGTGATCGGAGGAGCCCAACGGAGAGAAAAGATTAACAATGTAAGTAGAACGATTAGTTGTAAGGAAGAGGTCAAGTATGTTGGAGCTCTCTCCAAGGCGGTCTGGGATACGGGTACGGTGCTGTACAAGCAGCTCTAGGTCATTAAGGATAGAAAAGATGTAGGCTTGTTCACCAGGTGGATCAGTGAAAGGAGAGGAGAGCCAAAGGTGGTGTTGAACATTGAAATCTCCTAGAATGGAGATTTCAGAGAAAGGAGAAAATGGATAGAATGTGTTTCATCGTACAAGTAAGATAGTCAAAGAATTTTTGACAGTCAGTAGAATTAGGGGATTAGTAAACAGCACAGATATATTTAGTCAGAGACTAACAGGAAAGCCAAAGCCAGAGTGTAGAGAATTCAGAAGAATCGAGTTCAGGAACACAAGAGCAAGATAAGTCGTTGTGTATATATACACAACAGCCACCTTTGGCTTTGAAATGAGTATAGAGAAAGTAGGAGGATACGGAAAAGGGTTTGCTGTCAGTTGCCTCAGACAGCTGAGTCTCAGTTAGAAAAAGAAGGTGAGGTTTAGAGGAGGAGAGGTGGTGCTCAACAGAGCGAAAGTTAGAGGAAAGGCCGCGAATGTTGCAGAAATGAAGAAGTAGAGAGCCAGACAGTGGTTCCAGGCACCTCAAGTCGTCACCGGGAGAGGGGCGGAAGGTGGAGGCATTTATGCCCCCCCCCCCCGGGGACTCCGAGGCTGGGTGATGAGACGCCATGATTTTTTTTTTAATTTTGGAAAAGGAAGTGTAGTGTGTACTGTGCATGTAGTTTGGTGTGGATAGTTAAAGAAATTTGTGTTGGAGAGCATGCTGGCCTACTCTCTGTGTATCTGAAACACTGAAAAAGTTCAGCAAAGGGGAAAGGTCAGGAACTAGTCCTGAGGGCTGATGAAACGGAAGCTCCAATACTCCCTGTCATCAGCTTTCCATCCACCTCGGGAGTACTGCCCTGCTCGACTGGTGCTACAGTCTACTCCTCTGCACGTTGGTATTGCACGTTGGGGCGGTTGGGTTCTGGTAATTATGTCTACTTAACACCTTATCAGAGCCGTGTACCACAGGAGAGCTGTGTGTGATGCAAATGATCCACTCCACAAAAATACGGGTGTTGGAGAAACACTGGGAAGACATCTGCGAATAACTGCATACAAATGGTAAATTATAATGGAGCATTATTTTCTCATACGGTTGCTTAACTAACGTTTGTTTCACCGTTGTTATAAAAACTATCAGAGATCATTAATGTCTAAATTCAGATTAGTATTTAGTGCTCTTTTCCCTTTGTTACACCGTAGGTCTAAAACTAATAAACAGATACAGTAAGTGTATAGCTATATGTATGTGTATATGTATATATGTATTGAACATCGACAATTTTATTATTTATCAATACATAAATCTATGAAATATAATTCAGTACACAGTGAATTGCCCAGCGGATATTTCACTATAGCCATGCTTCTGACTATCTGTCGCCCGCAAGGTTGCCGCTTCCTATTTGGACACGCATCGCATTGACGCTCACCTTGTCGCTCATCACTCGACGCTACCTCCCCTCTCGTCGCGTTCGGTGTGGTCGTGACCTAACAGTCTTCCCATTGATGAATTTCTCCTGAAATTAAATTCGTTAGTTCCATCGATAAAGTTTACTCCTAACGTGGAAATGGATAATGAACTGCCATTTTTGGATGTAAAAGTTATCAGGGACCAAAGTGTTTTGAAGACTAGAGTATACAGAAAACCTGCAAATAGTATGTCATATGTGCATTATTATTCAAACCATCACATTAATGTAAAAAGATCTGTGTTTATATCCATGTACTTGAGAGCACACAGAACTCCAGACCAAGAATTTTTAGATGGTGAACTGAAAATGATTCAGAGCATTGGAAAGGAGCTAAAAATATCCACCAAGTATACTAACTCAGTGCCATAATACAGCCAAAAACCGATTCCTTGAATGGAAAACTAATAAGCCAGATCGCCAGAATATTCAAAGAACCCTTGTCTTCACCTTCCATGAAAATTATCTTGATGTTGTTCACATACTGAAGAAACATAATGTACAAGTAGTATTCAAATGTGACAACACCATCAGAAAGACCATCATCAAGAACGGCCCATTCAGTAATTCAGGCATTGTTTACAAAATCTCATGTAAACGATGTAACAAATTTTACATAGGACAATCTGGAAAATATTTGGAAACTAGAATATCACAACATAAATACAGTGTGAGGACAGCCCAACAAAGTAGTGGTTTATTTCACCACAAAGCATCCAGTGATCATCATATTGACTGGGCAGGCTATAATATTCTAGCAAGATCAAGAAAGTTAGATGAAAGAAATGTAAAAGAATCTTGCCTAATTTCTGGCACATATGAAAAGAATGTAAACATGAGCTATGGTCATTTTAAGTGTAATAAATTGTTAACCGAATTAATTTTAAAGCAGTACCCCCCAGACTAACAACTGATTGTTCCATGTCATCTCCTGGTAGTGCAGTCACACCTGTGTGGGACACACTTTGCATTAATCCCCTACAGCAGGTCTGAAGTTTAGCAGCAGTATTTAACCCCCTTTTGTCATGTGTATCCCGAAGGAAAAAAAGTTAGGTACATATTATTCTGTGCATCGCTCATATTTAAATTAAGGTCATCCTTTGCGGTGTGCCACTCCCTGCTGCAGATGTGCATAAGTTAAGCCGCAGGTAAAAAGTCATGGTACCTGTTGTTTTATGTATCGATCAGTTGTAATTCAGGTCATCCATTGTTCCGTCTGCCTCTCCCTGCTACGGGAGTGCATAAAAGACCTCTACCCTTTACGTTTCTGTCTCACTCTGTCTGAAGATGTAATATACAAAAGTACTCACTGTCACTCCTTTCATATCTCTTTTAGTTATTTTGCATACATATGTTCACGGTGGAGTGAAGTTTCTGCAAATATATATATATATTTGCAGAAACTTCACTCCACCGTGAACATATGTATGAACATATATATATATATATATATATATATATATATATATATATATATATATATATATATAGAGCCTCTGTGGTACAGTGGTAAAGTGTTCATTTTCGTACACTGAAGAACGAGGGTTCACGCCCCCCAGGGTAATAAAATTTGGGATCGTTCTTCTGGCCACGTACTGCTTTGGCGGACATCAGGGGTGCTGTGGTTGAACCAGTGTCGTTTATTGTAAAGTACGCTCGCACCCAGTCGGTTTACGCGGGCCGATTACAGTTGGTTCACAGACTACACACACATCCAAAGCCACTCCAGCACAACAGTTAAACTTACAAGCACTTCTCACCATACATTTCTTTTTTTTTTTTTTCAAATAACAGAACGGAGGAAGGAAAAACAAATGGAGAAAAAAAAATAATCCATACACCAGATTACTGGTGTCCTCTGTTCATAAAATATCTGTAACAGTTAGACTTGAACAGTTGTAGGTTGAAATTTGGAGGAAAACAACTCTGGGGAAGCAAGTTCCAGAGAGATGCAGTTCGGGGAATGAAAGAATTCTGATAGGCAGAAGTTCTGCAATATGGTTGAGTGACATTCCAGCCATGAGCGCTACCAGATGCCCGTGTAGCACGAGGGAAGGCATGGAGAGGTGGCACCATGGACGCAACTTCGTCTGAGCATTTGCCAAAAAAATATCTGTAAAATAATGCAAGGGAGGCAACATTCCTTCTTACTTGCAGGGGAGGTAGTTTATATGTAATGGCAGGGTTGTTAATGATTCTAACAGCTTTATTCTGAATTTTGTCTAGTTGTCTTAATGCAACCTCTCCACAACCATTCCACAAGGGTGAGCAATATTCAAGCTGAAAGCGCACATGACTCTTATAAATTATAGCTAACTGCTCATCGGCGAAGAAGTTACGGACTCTGTACAATAATCCAAGCTTCTTTGAGGCGGTTTTAGCAAGTGATCTGACATGAGAGGTCCAGCTGAGGGCACTGTTAAGTGAGCCACCAAGAATTTCAATACTTTTGGAGATGGGAATATTAGTAGCACTGAAGGTAATGTACGAATCTGGCAATATCTGTCTATTAGTAAAACTGTATATATTTAGTTTTACTAGCATTAAAAGAGACAAGGTTGTTTTGTCCCCATTCACTGATTTTAGATAGATCTTGATTTATGGAGATGGCTGTACTGAGTTGAGAGGTAGAGGTATTAGACTTTGTAAATGGATGTCTGAGTGTGAATGAATTATGTAGTGTTGAGTCATCTGCATATGAGTGAATGGGATTGTGAGTGACAGATAAGAGATCATTAATATGAACCAGAAATAGGGTTGGCGCCAGAACTGATCCCTGCGGCACGCCGGAGTTAATTGAGTGGAAATTCGAATATACATCATCTACTTTTACTCTTATTTTCCTCTCACTAAGATAAGAAGAAATCAAAGGAACAAAAGACGTTAGTCCATAGCAAGGGAGTTTGGAGAGCAGGGAACGTTGCCATACTCTGTCGAAAGCTTTAGAGATATCAAGAGCTACTGCATGAGTTTCTCCAAAAAGATCAATTGATTGATGGATGGTATGAGTTAAGAGATTGAGTATGTCAATGGTGGATCTTTCGTGGCGAAAACCGTATTGTCTATCATTAATTAAATTGTTGGATTCAAGATGTTTAACAATATGCTTATTAATTAAAGTTTCAAATACCTTACCAAGAGAAGATGTGATAGCTATTGGTCTGTAATTGGAGGGGTCAGACGAACTTCCTTTCTTCGGAACTGGGTGGATATTGGCTTCTTTCCATGAATTTGGGAATAAAGAAGTACGTATGCATAGTCTGAATAATTTAGCTAGGACAGAGGCAAGTTCAGGGGAACACTTTTTCAAAACAATTGGCGGAATTCCATCCGGACCTGGAGCTTTGTTGGTAGGTAAATTGTCTAGGATGGATTTTACAAATCTTGTCTGTATTTTAAGTGGGTCAATTTCGGGAGAATCAAGTTCCAGTACTGAGACATTCTGGCTGGTATCATCTATGGTAGAGTTTCTTGCAAAGGTACTAGCAAAGATATCTGCTTTCCCACGTGGGTCATTTGTAATATTGCCATCTGAAGATTTTAGTGGGGGAATGGAAGATGACTTGTTAAAGTTATTATTGAAAGAATTAAGAGTTGACCAGAATATTCTATTGTCATTAGGGTTGTTAAGTAGTTTTGATGCTTGCTTTTGAAGAAAGTTTGATTTAGATAGATTTAATACAGCTTTTGCATGATTTCTAGCAATTTTAAATTGGGAGAGTGATTCAGGTGTTTTTGATTTTAAGTAAGAGTTATATGCTAATGACTTTTGGGCTGTTGCTCTGGCACAATTGCCATCAAACCATTTTGGAGAGTTTGATCTTTTAGTGAAATGTTGACTTGGTATGAATAAATCCATACCAGGTAAGCCACTTGGTAGAGATACATTGGCTGTATCGTACCCACTTTGGTAGGGATAGGCCGGGCCTGCAGTGGACACTAAAACAGCTGATGGTGATAAGTACCCTCGCGTCCAACACGCATTTGTTCAGCACGATTCGCGTCCAGCACGGAGTGCAAAAAATTAGTACGATTGAATACAGTTTAATTACCATAACATGGGTGCATCAGCATAAGATGCACGGAGCTCCGAGAAGTGGGCGAAATCCGCAGAGTTCGCCTCTAGCACGATCATCCCCGGTCCAACACGGTCATATTGGATGTTCCTGTGATGCTGACAGCCAATCAAAACTTCTGATCAAGTTGCCTGCCCCACCCACTATCGTGACGTGATCATGATGTCGCCCAATCAAAAATGCTTCTGCTCTCACGTGATATTTTGTTTAAATTTCTCCCGCCACAGTGCCAGTCAGTCGCATAATTCGCATTGGACGGTGCTTTTTTCTCGCTGCATTTTCTGCCCTTGCTACTGCATTTTATCCTGCTCACGATGCCTAGGAAGCCTTCTGAGAACCCCAAGAAGCAGCGTCACCTCCCTCAGGCCACCAAGCTAGAAATCATCGAGAGGAAGAAGAAAAGGGAGAGGAAAGTTGACATCGCCAAGGCCTTCAACGTGAATGAAGCCAGCGTGAGGACCATAATAAAAAACCAAGATCCTGGCAGCAATGAAGGCTTACGGAGTACTAGGACAGGCAGAAGCAGGACCTTCCATGGATGTGAATGAGGACAGTGATTCTGAGTGTGATTTCGCAGGATTTATGAGGGATGTTGAGGAGGACTAGCAGCCATTACCCGCTAGTGACGCCAGCAGCCATCCTTCGGGGACCCAGTAGGACTACCTACAGCCTCGGATACCACCTTCCATTACCAGCAAGCCCACCAACACTCCTAAAAGGTTAGTTATCACTCATAGTACAGCACCATTTATTATAATTACCGTAGTACCAATATATGTAAAGGTATATGGTAGGTATTTAGGGTGATTTTTCCTAGGGTTGCTGACATAATTCATTTTTCCCCATAAGCTCTGTTGTTTGTCCAACACGTTTTTGGTCCAATACGGGACCTGTGCATGACAATATTACCGTGTTGGACGCGAGGGTACTTGTATATATTATATATATATATATATATATATATATATATATATATATATATATATATATATATATATATATATATATATATATATATATTGTTACGGAACAGAGAAAGATAATGTACACATTAAGTGAGAATACTAAAAATCACTACTGTCCCGTAAAGTTCCAGGTTCAAAACAAAAGAGTTAGGTAAAATTACAAGTTAAAGTTTAATGCTCAAACTAACAACAAAACATTCAGGACTCATAAGGATAATGTAATGGCAAATAAACAGGTTAAATATATGGTTAACTGCAATAGCCTCTATTAACACGAAATTAGCAAGAGTAAATTTATCTAAGTCAGCCCTGATAAAATGAGATACCAGATAATACTCAGTGAATGCCAGATAAATCATTACAGATACAAACTATTATCAAAAATGACTGACAAAGAACCCTACATAAATTACAAACTTCACCAGGCCCACAAATTAAACCCATGCTATACAGTACAAGAACAAAATGCAACAACGGTTATACTCAAATTACACACAGCTGCTAGATGTTTGGAGATTTCTTGAGCACTCACAATAATAATATCTGTACAGGGGAGGACAGAGATGTGAACAAAATGAGGAGCAGATCTAAGTGGCAATGATGCAGAGACTGAGCTCATTATATAGGGGCCAGCAGAGCTTGGTACAACTTGTAAGAGGGACGCGCAAATGAAGCCATGGGGACAGAGAGCTGAAAATCCCGCAAAGTATAACAGAGAGAACGACTTACTCTACTATAACGGTAGAAGGGGGGGACTGAGGCAGAACACGCTCGTGATCAAACATGCAGCATACTGTGCGTTAAAATTACACAAAGGATGATGAAATCATAGGCTATGTAACAATATATATATATATATATATATATATATATATATATATATATATATATATATATATATATATATATATTCACTTTTAATCTTTCATCATCCCCCACATCCGTTAAATCTCTTCCCTCCCCTTTCTGTGCTCCCTGTTCTCCCAGCTTTCTTATTCCTGTGTCTCTTCTTTTTTATCTTTAAACTGATTATCTGTTTTTATGTTACCATGATTTTGGAGCCCCTTGTCCCCCTTCCCCGCCATTTCTTTTTGATTCCTTAATCTCATTTCTTCATCAAAGTATGTGTTTCTAATTCTTATTGCCTCTCACACTTTCTCTGAGATGATCAGTTTTACCGGTGAGGGAAGAGGTATGCTATGTTGAGAAGAAATTAAATCTAAATTAGAGAGCACTCAGAGATGGCATGACTCACGCAATGACAATAAAATTCATGATTTCCTGCTGTAATACCCCCAACCTTCCAGATGAATACACTTACATTTTCACATAGTGGTCTATCCAGTTACCAAAATTCTGAGTGCGCATACCTCCCCCAACGTCAGTGTTTTTAAAAATCAATCCTGCGAAGTAGGATGGCACCATTTCTGGCAACTCGCCTTTTACTGTTGCCAAAATTCAGCTCAACTGTGTGTGTGTGTGTGTGTGTGTGTGTGTGTGTGTGTGTGTGTGTGTGTGTGTGTGTGTGCCTTAACCTCTTCTAGGCAATTTGATGGATTTGAATGAAATTTCCCAAGTAAGTTTGCCTGGTTATCCAAAAGGTCATCAGCTATATACAATATTCCACCGATGAGTTTCAGGGGCTGAGCCTCTCTCACCAAAATAATAAGTTTTATAAACACTGAAAGGAAGGCAGAGATGGCTTTAATATCTTAGTTCATGTGCTACAATGGAATCTAATACGTAGTGAGATATTTGTGGAGCGTGGCCCCTTCAAAGATTCTTTGAGGGGCCAGCCCTCTCCCACAAATAAAAACGACCAGAAACAGATGAAAGAGACCACAAGGATTTCAATGCAACTTCTCGGGTCTGTTCGTCTGGTTAGTTAATAATGACTTCTACTGTATATTATTTTCCATAATTTTTTTTGGGGGATCATCCCCTCTCCAAAACTAATAAAGGATACAAAATATAGCAAGGATATCTCGCTTTGATATCTCGGTACAAGCTGTAGAATGGGCTCTCATCCACTAACTGCTACTTACTACAACTACTTCTACTAGTAAATGTTTTCTGGGATACCACCCCTTCATATATGCCATGAGTACGATCGTATGACATTACATCAGGTTACCTGTTTCTTTTATGACTCAGTGGGGCCTATTTGTATTTTGTAATTTTTTCAAATCGGCTTTCACATCGTAGGACTGGGTATGCATTATTTATGTTTTCTCTGAATGCACAAGAGGAACATACACATCTATTTTACTTATGCCTACATCCGGGTCTGAAAATCCCTCACAGTCTGTTCAACTTTTCCCCGACCCACTGCTAACATACCCACAAGGTTTCATTAAAATGTGATTACAACTTTTCGAGATGTCTTGTCCACAAACAGACAAACAGAAAAATAGGTATGGGTGAATACCTAACCTCATAACCTCCACCCAACTTCGTTGGCGTAGATAATGATCACCTTTCTTGGTATCAGTGCAAGGAGTATGAGCTAGAAATTAGCCGTACTGCCGAACCAGCTACGCCTGGTGTATCTGGGTTTTAGCGAAAAGCTGATAGCTGAGTGGTTCGTTTGGGAATTCTTTTGTTGACAGGCTCAGAACCAAACATTTCAGTAGTGTGTTTAAATCATAAAGCCATAATTAGCTGAAATATATAAAGCTGGCTGTGGCATTCATGAGATCAAACCAGTAACCAAAAAATTTAATTATTTGGTTATAGTTCTTCACACAGTGAGATTACTGTGTGTATGTGGTAAGGAGAGGAGAGAAGATGAGAAAGACAGGGCAGGTTGATGGACGTTCCCACTGTCCTGTGTCTTTCTCCTTTCACCTTATATTTTCATATTTTTTGCTGGTGCAAGAATATGTCTGGACAGGTGTGTTCAGTCACTCACACCTAGAGGTTTTCACATGTTAGATGCTTCACCAGCAAAGTCCCTATGGTGCTTTACTCAGGGAAAATTAAAATGGTTCTTCATCTTGTAGTATTTCTTTACTTATTCTTACTGTTGATCAGTCAAGCCCTATCCCAAGGAACTCTGTTTTATAATTTTATGACACACATGCAGATTAGAGTTACTGAGAGGGTGTGTTTCATGCTGGTGTTATGTAGTAGCTATGTTTATCTCTCCTCATTAGTATTTTTCACCCAGTACATGAATGTCAGTAAGTAACAGGAGAACAAGCTTTTATTGTTCCCCTCATTCTGATGTTCATGTATGGGCAATTTAACCTCGCATTTTTTTATCATTCTGGTTTATCGTTTATTAATTTGTCAATGACAGGAGTTTATGTATTGTCTTATTATCTTGACGTACTTACCGTCGGTTTTATTTTTAATGCAGTTGGTCATTAACAAAAGTAAATTAATTTTTTCTCTCATTCTCAAGCTCTGTAGTGGATAAATTTTCTCTCCTCTGAATTGTCTCTTCTTTTTCTTTAAACATTTCTGAGTATTTTTTTTTAATATATCATGAATAATAAAACCAACAATATCTATCTATCCATCTATCTATAGCCAGACGCCAAAATCCCGTAAGGGGTTGCCGTTTGTCTTTAAGTCTGTTGTTTTACAGGGCACGTATGGGTTGGTTATACATATGGTTACCAACCAGCACTGTAAATGGTTTCCTGGCTTAAATGAACCCATCAGAGTTGTCACTCAATGTAAAGCCACCCGAAAAGGAAAGGAGTGATAAAAAGTGAAGGGAAAGATGAGAAAAATAGGAAGAGAGGAGGACAGAAACAGAGAGAGAATATTGTAATCAACAGCATATTAAGCACACATAGCTGATCAGTAACCGGTAAATAAAAAACGGATTTCTGATAACTACCTGCATACTACAGTACATTAATAATTACTGATAATAAAGACTGGCTTTGGTGTCTAATGTAGCATTCAAACTAGGCACTGCAGGCATCTAGGCCTACATTACAGGTTTTAAAAACTAGCACCACAAAAGCACATGTTTACAGCAAACACATAGCGTAGTCCAAATGCCTATTGAAATCAGAAAACCTTACAAACTGGTAATGCCTAAAGCCCAGGGCACACAGTCACGAAAATCATCACAATAGAGCTATTAATAGCAGTTGTAGCGTTATCGTGACGCTTACTCGTGGTCTTTTGTGACGTATCGTGACCGTCTAAGTGCATTCTTGGACCGTCACGAAAAGTTAGTGCTTGTACTAAAAAATCGTGACACGCGACAAATTTTGTACCCAAAGTAGCACTGTCATGACATTATCATAACGTGCGTAGGTCTATCATGACATTATCGTGATCGTTGTCGGTCCGTCGTGACGTAATAATGATGGAAAAACCGTTTCGATTGCGTCACGACTGCGCTATGACTGTCACGACAATGTCACGACAGAGTCAAGTTTGCATCACGACAGAGCTAATAATTCTGATACTTATTTGACAGTTCAGAATAATGCTACACGATGGACCTAAGAATACGTCACATTACGCTATGTGTACGGCACATGCGTCATGACAGACCTAAAAATACGTCACGATAGCGTCCTGGCAGAGCTAGGTATTCGTAGCGTGGGTTCCGACTTGGCAACTGTGCGGGCACACGTGGCAGAGCAGCGTCGCTACACCAACGGCCTGCTCGGCACTCATAGTCCACGTGCTGTCCCCTCTCTTTTTGAATGCCCAGGGGTGCCTGTGGGTGACACTTGTGACGTTATCGTGACACCTTCATGATGCCTTCGTGACTCTGTCGTGATCAACGTGGCATTGTCATGACGGGAAAATGACCGTTAAAATTTAAAAACCCGCCAATCGTGACGTTGTCGTTAAGCTGTCGTGATTCGGTCGTGACAATTTGAAGACCGTCATGACACATACTTAGAACCGTCGTAAGGGTGTCGTTCAGCTATCGTGACAGACGAAAATCGTGATCAATTATCACGACAGTGCCAATAATTTGATTGGTAGTGCTACTGATTTTCGTGACTGTGTGACCTGGGCTTAAGCAGCAAAATAATGTTGTGTACATCATACCTGAACACACACGAAAGCTAACAATCCAGGAATGCTTAAGCATATATATACATGAGAATTGAAATCTGCGTGCAATACTCTCTCACAGACCGGGCAGGCCTAGTCTAGGTTATTTCATTCCGGATCTAATGGTCAGGAACCATTTATTAAGAGTACTTTGGTGGCTCAGTCGGTAGAGAGGTGGCCTTCAGTCCCAACGGACCCAGGTTCAAATCCTCGCTGGGTCAGGGAACAGTTTAAGGATTTGAATGTCATAAGATTAGACTTTGCTGATCTACCAGAAGACCCGCCGACATGTCATAAAAATACGCCCGCTAATACCAATACACCAGTCCCGTATGAGACAGCCCTAGCATATATTCAATATGGACGGTGGGTGTTAGCGCTGAAGTTGTGACATGTAGAGGTGCATGGTATGTAGGAGGACTACTGGGCCTTGATAGCAGGCTGTGAAGCCTATGCCCAGAGCCGGACACACACACACACACACACACACACACACACAAATTTACAGTACATACCGATCTTTTTCTTTCGGGAATCGATGATGCACATAATGTGTGTGTGTGTGTGTGTGTGTGTGTGTGTCCTTGGTTTTACCGCACACAACACAATAGTGTGAATGCCCGACCATGATTTCCTTTTTCAATACCAGGTGCACCTGAGAAAAAGCCACATCGGCTCAACCATTTATGGAACAAATACAACTATAGTTCCTTTATACTGATCCGTTCATTACTATATCATATGACTGAAACGTGCATTATTTATGTGTATACATCTGCTGCGGTTCAGCAAGTTATAAACAATAATTTTCAGGTATACAGAGGGGAAAATGACGACAGCCGAGGTATGGCCGTGGCGAAACGTCTATTCCTCAAGTGTATGCTTTGTTTACATGGAGACGACGAACTTCGTCGCCAACGCCACCTACATTCGTTACACAATACTATCATAATCTGAGGCTCCAGTTAGGATTAAAGGTCCTCTTAGAGCTTTCCTATCATCGTCAGTGTAGTCATTGGTGTTGGAACTCAAACAGCGTGCTTAACTCTGGATCAAAATAATGCTGGCATTGCGCAGGTGATCTATGACTGGTCGCCAACGCCACCTACATTTGTTACACAATACTATTATAATCTGAGGCTGCAGTTAGGATTAAAAGTCCTCTTAGAGCTTTCCTATCATCGTCAGTGTAGTCACTGGTGTAGGAATTCAAACAGCGTGCTTAACTCTGGATCAAAATAATGCTGACATTGCGCAGGTGATCTATGACTTATCGTCTTGACTGGTGACGTCACCAGGGCACAACCCACCAGGACAACAGTGTGTTTAGCAACGCAGTGTGGCGAATAGCTTATCTGATTTTATGTATTTAATGAGGTTATAGTACTTTTCACTATATGGAGTGTCTTTGAGTGTTCTAGTAAAACATCTTATGATCTGTATCGGAGACGCTTTTGCATGCCGAATGATAAAATCACCTGACTGAAGTGGATACAAATTTTGTGTGGACGGTGGGACATGGTTACTTCCAACGGCCGTCTCTGTGAAAGGCATTGCAGCTCGGAACAATATGTAAGAAATTTTTCAAAGTGATCTACAAAGGACACTGCCACTAGTTTAAAAAATATATAAATAAACAAATAAGTAAAAGTCTGCTAAAGCCTGGGCAGTCCCGGGGCAAAATCTTCCTGCAAAACAAGGTACGTAGTAAGTAAATAGTTTCAGAGTGAAATGTAATAGATTTATAACAAGAATAATTATTAGGGGATTTACATTCAGTTATGAACATCAGTTGGTGGCGTACCATATATATACAGGATTGTCTTGTCTCTGGATAAGGTATTATCACCAAGAAACCATAGTGTGTTTTGACATGATTAACAAATGACGGTGAAACCAGTCATTTCAAAAACAAATATAAAGTAGTAGCATTGTATCATGACTATTATTCCATTTACCATAAAACTCTTCATATAATCTCATGGTGAAATGGTAATAGATCCATTGTAATGTGTGTGAAGAGATTAGATATATACTCGTATAAAAAAAAAATGGTTAATGGAACAAAATATTATCGTTATTGACCTACATTTATGAAAATAATTCTTGCAAATCACTTCAAAGTAATACACAACCATGAAAATGCAGATTAAAAAAAAAATGTAAGGAAGTTACAGAGAGAGAGAGAGAGAGAGAGAGAGAGAGAGAGAGAGAGCTATGAGGCAGGTCACCTGAGACCTAATGGAGAGAGAGAGAGAGAGAGAGAGAGAGAGAGAGAGAGCATGTCACAAATTTCCAGATGACAAAAGACTGAATGGAAAGGAGGGGAATTCTTATTCTAGGGGCTAAGCTGCGCATAAACACAGTGAGTCTCTGTACTATGACTACCAGTACTCCTACTCCTCCTTCTACTACTACTAGTACTACTACTACCACCACCAACGACGTTAACGACAAAAGTATGTTAGCGGAATACTTGGGCTATCCCTCAGTTGCTTTGTATGTACATATTCCATAAATATTCGTCTCCTACAGCTGCTGATCAGCTCCTTATATATTCGTCACCCTCACTTCCTTCTGATATTTTTTCGTATCCCACACTTATGAGCAGTGTAAACTTTAATTCGTTTCTCGCACTTTCTTATTAATGCTCGAGTTTTGTTTTGTTTTTATTTTGTTTTTATCTTCCTTAGTTCCACCTATTTATATATTCTTGGTATTCGTCTTCCTCAGCTTTAGTTAACATTGCTCTTTTATTAGGCCTCCCTCTGACTGTTTTAATTTTTTTTTTCTACTCGCCTCATCCAATTCTCTTAACATTTTCGGTTTTTAAATATCTTCCATCAGATAGATAGATAGATAGATACCGTAAAGATAAAGATATATATATATATAGATATATATATATATATATATATATATATATATATATATATATATATATATATATACACACACACACACACACACACACACACATATTCGCTGTTCACCTTATGCTTTCTGGAAACTTTTCGAAATGGAGGGATTAGATGTAGCCTAGTAGTAACATTGTTATTGGAGGTTATATTTGATCATTCCGGTTGGAAAAGCTTCTCCCAAGCTGAAATCTAAACGTTTTGAGGTAGGAATACTAAAATATAAAACATTCATCGGATTGAGGGAATTAAGCATAAATTGAAGCGGGATTCAGAAACATGGGAAAACAAAGTACGAAAGTGAAAGAAGTATCAGCAGCATACCAAATGAAATTTTACTTCTCTGACTTTTCCATTATCGTATTTCACCTGCTTTTCACTTCCGTTCATTTTCCTCGCCTTCCCTTCTCCTCATCCTTTCGTGCCTTTGCCACATCATCTCATCTCTTCCTATTCCTTACCTTCCACTCCCCCCCTTACATTATCTCTTCTTCCATTCCCTTTCCATATTTTCCTTCCCCTTCCATTCCTTCGTCTTCCCTTCTCGTCCTTTTCCTGCCTTCTTCATTCGCTATTTCCTTCCCTTCCCACATCTCTCTCTCCTCCTTCCTTCCCCTTCCCTTCGTAGATACCGTTCTCTCTTCCTTTCACTTACTTGTCTTCCCTTCCCTTCCATTTCATTGCTTCCTTTCTCCTCCAGTCTTTTTCTTGCAATACCTTCAATTCCCTGTCTTCGGTTCATCCCCCCCCCTTTCTTTCCTTTCCTTTCCTTTCCTTACACTGGTTCACTGTTTATTCGATGAAGAGATCAAGACCAGAAGAATAAGTGGGTTCAGCATATCGACAAAAAAGTACATGTATCTTAACACAAAGGCTATTGATTGTAGCCATGCGCGCGTGCGTGCGTGCGTGTGTGCGTGCGTGCGTGCGTGCGTGCGTGTGTGTGTGTGTGTGTGTGTGTGTGTGTGTGTGTGTGTGTGTGTGTGTGTGTGTGTGTCTGTGCGTGCTGCGTGCATAAGTGCGTGCGTGCGTGCCTGCGTACGTGTGTGTGTGTGTGTGTGTGTGTGTGTGTGTGTGTGTGTGTGTGTGTGTGTGTGTGTGTGTGTGTGTGTTTCCCCGCCAATCAGGGTTGCCAAGTCGCACCCTGCTCTGCCCTCGGAAACCCAACTGAAAACCAGCCCAAAAGTAGCCCAACACCAATAATTATTTTAAAAATCCTCTTATTATGCGAAATTAGTGTTTTATATTAATAATTCATATATAGGTCCCTATTAATGCCTGAAATGATCACTTGATTCACTTAAACTTTCCCTATTTGCCATAAATACACTATTGCCCATAAAACAACAATGATTCTGTTGAAATATACTTTACACTAGGTAATACAACATGCAAGTGAAGGTATTTTCTCTCCCTCTGAGTCAACTTTCCATCACACTTATATTATTCAAAAATCTATATGATCATCATCACTGTGTTTCGTTGCTGTGTACGTCATATGTGAAATTTGCTAACATAATTTTGTTTATGAAATCATTACAACACATTTTATGTCTTTGCATATTGCTCTAACATGAAGTGTGTTTTCAACTGTTTCATGTTGCTGTCTGTTTCTTCATTTACTTTTCGCTAAATTATACTGAGAGAAAATCCTCTCTACTGCAGCAGTGCTTGCTGGCAACGATAATTGGGATAAAACAAAACTCTCTCCGGAGTCTCCACACTGGCTGCATCCACTGGTCCCTGTGGAAGTATTAGGGGGTCTCTCTCCGCCATATGTTTAAACACTCTCTCTCTCTCTCTCTCTCTCTCTCTCTCTCTCTCTCTCTCTCTCTCTCTCTCTCTCTCAGTATATTGTCGTGATGTGGTTTAACTCCAAACTAGCCCAAAAAACCGCGACAGTTTTCAAACAAGCCCAAAAAACCGCAACCCGCGACCGGTAAAATCTGCCCGCGGAAGAGCTTCAAAACGAGCCCAATTTGGCGGGAAAACCGCGACCTTGGCAACCCTGCCGCCAATACTACCGGTAAACTCAATTTAATCCTTAACGACAACAGTACAAAGTTTCACACGCCTTTCCACCAAAAACTGGGGAGGGGTAGAAAGTAGTTACGTTGTAGCTTCTGTGTATTACGTCTCCACTGCACATACATCTAATTCTGAACACCAGAGCATTGAAAATTTTCACCCATCTCATTACACACACACACACACACACACACACACACACACACACACACACACACACACACACACACACACACACACACACACCAAAAAAGGGGGAAACGAGAGTCCCGCTCGCAATTCTGTTTACTGCATTCCCATTGGATCAAACCACCGGAGAATGTAAATGCTGTGCGGCCTCATGCGTACCGGTGTAGGTAACATTGGTTTATTAACTTTCCTTCCTAAACAAGTTGAATGAAATAATATATTCACCCATGTCTGTCTTTTTATCTGTTTGTATACAGGATATCTGAAAAAGTTTTGTGATATCAGAGAAATGTGGTGGAAAGCCAGGCAGAGCGTCAAGGAAAGCTGGGTAAATTTTGAGGTGAATCGGTATCAGGATGAAAGAATAACTGGTAATTTACATTATCGTTGGCGGAGGTATGCACGCTTTGTATTTGTGTAATAGGAGAGTTTAAAGACGTACAATTATGAGATTATGAAAGACTGTAAGAGTAGGCCATTCCTCTGGTAGGAATGAGGAAGCACAACAGTAAATTATAAGCTTTATTGATGCTGGAGGAGGTATGCGCTCTCTGAGTGTTTTCTACTCTGTAATATGTATCTCATGCGCCCGTGTCCCAGTATACCAGGAAGGAGCAAATGGACCCAGCAATTAAGTAGTTCACAGTAAACTAAATGGCACTTTATTATACTATTCCGTAACGCTCCTGACGTCGTAATACAGGAAAATACGGTCGTTCATGACAGGTTAACAAATGTTAGTATTCTGGGACGGACTGCTTATCACGTCTATGGCCTGTTATAGAGTCGGAGGACAACACTGGCCAAACCATAGTTCACTAAGTTCTGGCCTATGTATAAATAACCAGATAGGACGTTCTGAAATCGGTCCGAGGCTACATGCAAGGCCAGAATGTAACAATATCCAGTCTACATTGAACTACATTTTAGCCCGATTAAAGTATTGGCCTGACCGCAGTCAAGTAGAACTGGACATGTGAGTTCAACATTATCCAGATCACAGTCTCATTTGATTTTGGCTTGTGGATACAGCACTGGTCAGGAAACAGTTCAACCTATTTTGGCCAGTGAATACAACATTGACCACAGTGAAGTATTTTACAGTATATGCAGACGTAGCCATTGTGTTTGTTCTGTAAATGATTGTTTATTACATGCGATCCACGTAAGAATGTTATATTGCTCCACTCAACACCCTTTCGTCTTGCTAACCTTATCGAAACAGACAGTGTATATGATCTGAAATCGTCCGTGTATTAAGTATGCTGCATCTCTCAATACTGATGTATCATAACATGTCCGACTTTAACAGCTGACATTTGGTCTTGCTAATCTCACTACATTTTAGCTCATACAGAAGTAGTTCTGGGTTGTCAGCAATCGCCTGTGTGTAATACCTGCAGTTAACGGCCTCGTGGTTAGAAGAGTCCCACTCAGAGTGATGGCCTTTCATTAGTTCGATCTACATAAGATGACTGGATATCTTTCGACCAGGTAATGTCACCGGGAAAAGTATGCTGATCAACTACGCCTAAATGGTCGGATGTCTAGCTTCAGGCCCCTAGACCAAGAGGGGATTACAGTTTACCGTTACCTTTACATCTGTTGAAGGCCTTATGCATGTCGCAGTGTAAAAATACAAACCGACAAACTACATTCAGTAAATTTTGACCTAGTTAACTTGAATACATTTAGGCTTACAGATACAAATCATGCCAAAAGTGCGCCTAGTACGTTATAGCTTAAACTATAAAGATATTTAGCAATCGTTGGCTCTTATAGTTTCCTCTCAACTTAATGAAAATGCTTGGTGTTAGCTGGGATACTACACTTAGTTGCCTCCGGTACAGATATCATCACTTTCTGGTTCCTGTGCTCGCTATCAGCTAAATAAATATATCTTGATGGAATAGGGTACTAGAGAATTGGAATCTTCTGACTAGGACCTAGAAGTACGAAATATCCCAGTTTACACTCAGTAAATGTTTTTCATAACCTCATGTAATCAGTACTAAACATGCAGCGCTCCATTCAGCACATTTTGATCTAAGTAAGCTTAATAGATTTCACATTTGAAATACAGAAAATGCCAGGTACACTAGGCACATCATGCCGTAACTAGCTAGCATACGTAATAGCCTTTTGAGTGGACAACGAACCTGGATACACTGGAGTTCAGTCTAAAACAGGAGTAAAGATAATTGCTGTGCAGCGGTAGAGTTTGTGTGATGTAATCCAGGACGGTTTTATATTCTAATAAAAGTTCACGTAGAAGTCAAGTATAATTCATTGCCGCATATGACGACCTTGTAGTAAAATCGAGTATAGTATAGCCTCACTTGAAAATACAATGTCATTCTATATCATGCACCATAAACATGATCAATATTCGAGTGTACCCTACCAAGGATCATGAACTTCAAAAACACTCAAGGTGCAACCTCACGTGGAAGTATAGTCAACACACGTGCAAATACAGAGCAGTGCAGTGCTACCCCGTGGGTTGCAGTACACTTCAATACATCCTCATTTGGAAGAACCGTTATGTATGGTACAGGTATGTACGGTGTTAGTCTGCGGCACGTTACACGGCTTGGCTGGCAGGTGGATATTGGACTCGACTGGTGTGTTGGACAGGCAAAAATAATTGAATTGTTCCGTACCCGCAACCCGGTTCCCCTCCTCCCCTCCACCTTTCCACCCGCTCCCTCCTGATCCCCCACCTACTCTCCTTCTCTCCTACTCTATCCTTGTTGTTCCCCCTCCTCACTCTCCGTACTCCTCTCCCAAGTTCTTTACGGTGTTGGAGCTGTAAGGAGTCATTTAGGGTTTAGTCTGTGAATTTATTGTGTGTCCAGCAACTTACTGCTCTTTCAGGGGTTTTACTTAGGAAACGGATACCACACTGCACATATTAACCCCTTCACTGCGATGGCATCTCTTCTTTTTCTGTCTCTATCTCTCACAAGACTATTTTATTCCCCGTTGGAGCCTCTTCAGAGGGAAAACGCATATGAAGACTATATCTAAACCCTCCACTTCTATGTCTCTTCAGAGCTTACTATAATCGCCTGAAAATACAAAATAAATATACGGATTATGCGATCGTAATGCAGACCCTAACCATCGGTTCTTAATCTATTTCGGGTTGCACCCCCCTTAACTATGGATCACATCTCCCCTCCACCCCCCCCTGTTACCTGCCATCGTTTAACTACCTGGGATCATTTAACTAAAAACTTCTTCTTGGCTTCTTATTTATATTGCTGCAGTAGGTTCAAATGGATGTTATCCAGTTGAATACGGGCTAAATTAACCATTTTGCAACCCTTGCATGATCAGTCAGACGAATATATATATCTGTGAGTGCGGGAGACGTGAAGTTGTCACCATTGGTCAGGGCAGGCAACTTATACTTGAAACCTGTGAAATTATAATAAAGATAGAAAATTGTGGGGCAGATTTATGTACAGACTAGAAACAAAAAACAACTTTTTGACATTCAAATTTTAATAACTGGGGTGTGGTTCATCATACAATATAAGACATCTTGTCAACTATAATTTTCTCTCGAAAAACCAGATTAGAGAGAATAACGTAGGAGGGTGACCAGATGACAGACAAAGAAAGGAATCAACTCATTTCATGGACACAAAAAACAATGTGCTTTGAACATGGGGGCAGAAACAAAATATGAATCCTTATTAATCACACACACACACACACACACACACACACACACACACACACGCACACACACGCACACACACACACAAAGACTGCTTACTCCGTGTGGGGGTGGCATATTAATTTAGTATGGTAGGTTTATTCCAAATGTTCGTATTCTGCTGTTTAAGAAGTTTTTCATTACGAATTATTATCATTATTTCGGGGAAGTGCGAAATGTTGATCTCATTATACTATGCTTAACCCTTACGTTGCTAATTACTTACTATGTACTGTTTTCCAGCTAAGTACAGAAAACGTTACCGTACTCGACAGGGAAAAAACTAGGGCACCTACCTATCTATCTATCTATTGCCAGACGCCTCAATCCCGTTCGGGGTGGCCACAAACAAATCGCCCCCACGTCGCCCTGTCCCCCGCCATTTCACTGCCCTGCTCCCAACTCACACCTCTCTCTCTCATATACCTCTCCACCCCATCTCTCCATCTCATCCTCGGCCTCCCTCTCCCCCCCTCCACCTCACTCACCTACATTCTCTTCGTCAGTCTTTCACCCTCCATCCTCTCCACATGGCCAAACTACCTCAGAGTATTCCTCCTAACGCTTCCTATCACATCCACATCCACGCCACAACGCTCCTTTATATCCTTATTTGTCATCCTGTCTCTCCATGTGACTCCACAGGCTCCTCTTAAATAACCCATTTCCACTGCTGTCACTTTTGTCTTGTGTCCTTCCAACAACGTCCAAGCTTCACTTCCATACGTTAGAGTTGGTATCACAACACTGTCATGTAGTAGCTTTTTCACTTCCATGCCCACTTCCCTGTTTCTTATCACTGCTTTCAAGAAACAAAATGACAAAGAAATTCAGTTAAAGTTTGGTTTTCACATTTTATTCGAACTTGCAGCGGACAGTTTTATTCTGCTAAAAGAAAACCACTACAGTCTAAAATTAAAATACAGATTCATGAGGCACAGCATTACAGGGATGGGGAGACAGTGGAAGAAGACCTATGATGTAGAAGGAAGTAGGGTTGTGATTGGCTAGGCTACGTATCTGGATGGATTCATGGACAAGAAGGCTTGGTAAATATGCAGACGGAAACGAATAGACCTGATGAAGGTAGGAGGACACGTGGGAGGAGACGGCAAGGGGGAGGCGGTAAGGTGGAGGGAAGGGAGAGGCATCAGAGAATGGGGAGGGGAAGGAAAGAAGACGCAGTGAGAAGAAAGGGAGACGGTGAGGAGGGGAGGGGAGAGGAATGTATGAGGGGAGAGGGAGGCTGGGAGAGAAGGGATAGGCAAGAGGCGAGGATCGGAAGTACTGTAATCAGGAGGGTGAGGGAGTTGGCTATTTTAAAGGGTGGGTGCAGGGTTTTGAAAAACTGATGATGTGAGACAATGTCATGGCAATGACAAGACGCTATACACGAGAGAAGGGAGGAGGCTGGAAAGATGTGAATGAAAGGGATTTGTAGAAATGAATAGGAAAGATGCGTGGAGGAGGATACAATTAAGAAAGAGAAAGGAAACTGGGAGGTGGTGAAAAAGTAATGTCATGAAGGCAAACGAGGTTAAGGTAACAGCAATCTCGGCATTATTTAAATTGAGCTTGTCGATATTTCGAACTAGTTTTCAATGGTGGTCTTGTAATTTGACAAAAGTTGGACAAATGTTGGTACGTTTCGTCCTTGTCAAGAGACATGTTCAGACCGAATGAACTTGATATGGTAGGCATCTCAATATATCCCAGATGATGGATCGGGATTATCAGATGTTGACCCGAGATTGGTCTGCCAGGTGGGGATAGTGGCAGGTGAATCTCAAGAGGCGCCCCGTCCCCGTTCTTAGAGTGTGGGAGGGTTGTACCGGTAGGTCAACTCGTGAGTTGACTTTTTGTGTCAGGTTTGCCATACCGAGCGATTCCAGGAAGAGTAGACGACCTTCATACCTTTCCCGGTCGGTGATTTCCCTGCTTCCCCCTCCCCCTCCCCGAGATGTTAACGGCTGAAGGTAGATTTCTGGCAGATCTAATAGTGATTTTTAATGGCTCCGCTCTGGAGGTGACAAATAAGGCGCTTTGACAGCTTGGTCCTTGTCATCCCTATGTAGGAACGAGTCCCTCGGCCCTCATTGGTGCAAGTGTGTTGAAAGATGACATGGCCTTTCTGCAGGGCATTCTTGTAGTGGCAGAGCAGTTTCGAGTGGCAGATGAATCTATGTGGGAGATAATAAGTGAAATGCAATGGGTTGGATCTGTAGGCTTGACGTTCTGGACATTATCTTGTAGAACTCTGTCACCGGTCTTATAATTCGTGGATACATAATTTCAGTAGTACAAAATACTCTTGTGGTTCGATGAAGGGCCGGAGTTACAGGAGTACCACTTGTCTGCTGTCCGCTTTACATCATCAGCTATATCGCTATTCTTGTGTCCATCATTGACGAGAACTTGATTAAGTCTTTGCTGGTCTGCATATGCGTTGCTCCAACTGGAACTGTGAGAAACGGCTCGATGAACGTAAACGTTAATGGTAGGACGTAAAAAATCTCTGGGTTCATTCGCTGTTGCCATTAAAAGATACTTCTTTTGATTTGACATAGATAGCGGTTGTGAAGCCAGAGTTGCAGACGATTACAAGGACATCAAGGAGGGGGAGTCGACCTTGTGAGGCCGCTTCGAAGATGAAGCTCAGGCCAGAGACATCGATTAGCCGCTGTCTGAGGGGGTTGAAGTTCATTGATATCTTTCATTATGATGAATGTGTTGTCCACATAGCGACATTATATGGAAGGCAACTGTTGGTCAGAACTTCAGCTTCAGTGGTATGCATTAAAACAGCAGTGAATAGGAATCCCAGGGAGCTTTCCATAGCTACTCTGTCGACTTGTCGGTACATCTTTCCTTGAGGCAGATGAACGGATCTTCCTTGGTGCAACGTTCAAGTACATTGCGTTTGTCAACATAAGAATATCCTACCTGGATATATCTATATCTCTATCTACCGCTATTTATCTCTATCTATCTATATACCGTATATATACGAGTATATATATATATATATATATATATATATATATATATGCTTACATACATACATACACACACACACACATTGAGATGGATGAGAGAGAGGAAAGGGAGTTATGGAGAGAGGGAAGGGGATTAGCGGAGGATTCCATCGTCTCAAGGAGGCCGCCGCCATCACAACAAGACAATCTGGGTAATGGCAGTGCACCAGAGGGACCAAGTTAGAACCTCACATTCGTCAAATGGGTTAATTACACATCCCCAGGCTGGCACAAGGAGCATCAGGTGCTCTAAGGAGATTTATGTTATCGTGGAAAACCTGTTCTATTAGAGATTATTATTGGATGCATATAAAATTTTAATCCCCTCGTACTCAAGACACCGCTAACATTCTTATATAGCTAACCCTAATCGTTGATTTAGCTGTGAGTAAAAAATAGAAGGGTGATTCATAGAAGCGTTAATCACTTCTTTAATGTAAATGGTGCCAGGCACAACAAACCTCGCCCGACAGCAGCTATTTTATTGCTATAAAATCCTGACTCGTTGCTGCCATTAGTGCACAGTTAAAGTCTAATGTACAGTACTGGCGCAAATGTTTTAAAGTTACTATCTATCTATCTATCTATTGCCAGATGCCTCAATCCCGTTTGGGGTGGCCACAAACAAATCGCCTCCACGTCGTCCTGTCCCCCGCCATTTCACTGCCCTGCTCCCAACTCACACACCCCTCTCTCATATACCTCTCCACCCCATCCCTCCATCTCATCCTCGGCCTCCCCCTCCCTTTTTCCCCCTCCACCTCACTCACATACATTCTCTTCGTCAGCCTTTCACCCTCCATCCTCTCCACATGGCCAAACCACCTCAGTGTGTTCCTCATGACACTTCCTATCACATCCACATCCACACCACAACGCTCCTTTATATCGTCATTCGTCAGCCTGTCTCTCCATGTGACTCCACAGGCTCCTCTTAAATAACTCATTTCCACTGCTCTCACTCTTGACTTGTGTCCTTCGAATAATGTCCAAGCTTCACTTCCATACGTTAGAGTTGGTATCACAATACTGTCATGTAGTAACTTTTTCACTTCCATGCTCACTTCCCTGTTGTTTATCACTACTTTCAAAGAACCAGCAACCTTTCTTCCCTGCTGTACCCTTTCAAGCACTTCACCCTCCAAACCTCCATCCTTACTCATCACACGACCCAAGTACTTAAACGTACTCACATTTTCCAATTCCTCACCATCCAACCTCGCTGTACATTCACTGACTTCACTTCTCTCAAAGACCATCACTTTACTCTTCCCTACATTCACCTTTAGATTCCATTTCTTGCACACTCTCCCAAACTCATCCATCAAGCCTTGCAGCTCCCCTTCGTCTTCACTCAACAACACAGTATCATCTGCAAACAACAGTACAGGGAGTTTCCAAACACTATCCTCTCTCACCAGGGCCACTCCAACATCCACTACCCTACCTTGTACCACTTTTATTACCCCATCCATGAACAGATTGAACAACCATGGAGACATGACACATCCCTGTTTCAACCCAACCTCCAAAGAGAAAAATTCACTTAGTTCACCATCCACACGCACTGCAGCCTTAGCACCATCATACATACTCTTCACATCATTCAGCAACTTTCCATCTACTCCATATTATATTCTTAATACTTTCCACAAACCTCGTCTATCCACCCCGTCATATGCTTTCTCCAAATCTATGAGAGCCAGATACTTCTTTCCCTTCTCTAGAAACTTTTCCGCTAAAGATCTAAGAATGAATATCTGATCTACACAACCTCTTCCCTTCCTAAAGCCTCCCTGTTCTTCTCCAACTAATTCCTCTGTTCTTTCTCTAACTCTATCAATAAGTATCCTACCATACACTTTTCCTATTATACTAAGAAAGACAAATGCCCCTATGATTACCACACACTTCCTTTTCCCCTTTTCCTTTGTACAAGGGAATAATTATACCTGACTTCCAATCCTCCGGGACTCTACCTTCCTCCCAGGCCAATCTGCACATCTTCCACATCCATTCTACTACTATCTCTCCCCCATGCTTCGGCATTTCACCACACACTCCATCAATTGCTGGGGCTTTCCCCATTTTGACTTTCTTCATTGCTTCCACAACTTCTATCCTACAGATTTCTTCCTGTCTTCTCACCTCCCTCCTTCTCCCAGCCATTCCCCAGCCACTTATACTCGCATTACTTCCATCCTGTATGTTCAACAATTCCTTAAAGTGTTCTCTCCATCTGCTCACTTTTTCTCCCTTCTCCACTAGTAATCTACCATTTTTATCTTTCACTCCCCTGCTAACTTCACTTCCACCCTGTCTTACTCTCTTCACCTCTTTCCAGAACATCTTCTTACAGTCCCTCCACTTTACACTCAAATTCCTTCCAAATTCCTCATCCACTCTCTTCTTACTCTCTCTTACTAATCTTTTCACCTCTCTCTTTCTTTCTACATATAACTCTCTCTTCCGCTCTCAACTTCTTCCATGCCCCTATTTCTCATCCATTCATTGTATGCTTTCTTCTTTTGTGCCACAGCCTGTCTCACCTCTTCAGTCCACCATGCTGTTCCTTGCACCCCCCTCCGTCTTCTCTTCCTCCCACACACCACATCACATGCTGGACATATTTCTTCTGTAAATATCCTACACACACCTTCCACGTCCCCCATCTGCTCCAATTCATATTTGCCCAATCGTTCCTCCACTTCTTTATACTCTGTCTTTTTTTCATCCCCTTGTAGCCTTTCCACTCTCCTTGCAACTACTCCTTCCTCTCGTCTTTCCCTTCTTCTATTCCTCCATCTTACTTGTATCCTAATTCTGGCCACCACCAAATAGTGGTCAGAAAGTCCACCCTCTGAAAATCCGTGATCTTGCATTTGACCTTTCAAAGTCGCTCAAGGTCAAAGGTCATGCTGCCAGATCAAAGTCCATGTGAGACTTCCTACATCTTGGTAATAGTAAATATCTCTCTCTCCAACGAGTTTCAAGTTATAGCCCCCTGAATATCCGTGACCTTGACTTTTGCTTTTCATGGTCACTGACAAAGATCAATGTACCAATTAAAAACCCAAATGGGATTGCCTTTATGTTGATAATACTAAATATCTCTATCTTCAATCAGTTTCTATTTATAGCCCTCTGATTATCCGTGACCGTGAGTTTGACATTTCAAGGTCTTTCAAGGTCAAAAGTCTTGGTGCCAAGTGAAAGCCAATATTACGAGTTCTTGTATGTTCGAAACAGTACATATATCTTCAACCGTTTTCAGGTTATAGTCCTCTGAAAATCCGTGACCTTGATTTTGACCTTTCAAGTTAACTGGATCACCTCCAAAATTTAGTTTTCACCCCGTCTTTTTCCATCTCTCCTGTTCCCCCCTTTCTCCCTCTTTTGTTCTCTCTTTCCCACTCCACCAACCTCCCAGATCCCCCTCACCCCACCCCCGAGGACCAGTCATTCTCACGTTTGACCGGACTGAGTGTATCACCTGCCAATTAAGTTTCGTACCTAGAACGTCAGCAAAAAAGAACATTGCTTAAAGTTTAACGAGTTTGGACGGGAATGATTACGTACTTTTTTCTCTTCAGCCACAGACTACGAACTTATCTACTGGACCCGAGGGGGTATTTTTTTTTTTTTTTTTAATACTATTCTTCGCATCTCCTGACAATTTTACTCAGATCATCTCCTGCAGCAGCACGAGAACGTCCTTTGTTGTTAATTCCTGATTTACCAGATGATTTAAATTAGCTTAATTTCTTCACCTTAAGAGAGACTTTTCGGCCAGATGGGGTTAAATAAAACAGCGATGAACTTATTTATTAATAATGGTTGTTCTTTATAAGATAAACAAAATAGTCTGGTTGTTGCAACAATAAAACAAAATATTGTCTGAAGGAAGAAAAGTGCGTAAAAAAAATGTAGTAGTAAACTTTAGCTACACACTTCTTATCTTCATACTGTCATACTTTATTATAAAAAGAGTATTTTTAAAGCTGAAGGAAATTCCTTACAGGGCGTAATAGGAGAACAGGCGAGACCCTTTTCTTAGTTTGTCACGCTTTGTTTTGTTTTGTTTTTGTTTTTTTGCTCGGGTATTAAGAAAAAATAAACGCTTGCAATGTCAAAAAGGGAAGAAAGAAGAAGTGAGTAAATCAAAGGCACCTCCGCTTGACAGCAGTTTACATTGTTTTATTTCTCAGTTTCCGCAGCTTGTGTCCAGTAATGTCCCTTCTTTCTGTACTGAGTAAACGTCATTTATATTGCACAACACTGTAATCTTTTATGAGTTGTATGGTAACTCCATTTCTGCTGGCTTGGTAAAATATGAGGCATTCCATCAGAATTTTAGCACTTTTATTCTACGTGGAGCAAGTTTGGTAAAAAAGAAAATAACTAAGCAAAATGTCTATATCACCCCTTTCTAGAACGAGTATTATCGGATCCTTTGATAAAAGGGGAGGAGACAATGGCTGATTTAAGCATGCACTGGGTAGAGGCAACCTTGATAGTGAGGCAAAACAAAGTAAATGGATTAAAGCCTCTTCGTCATGTTGTCGCGGAAACAAAGCCTCTTTCGTCGGAGATATTTAGTAAGCAGGGGGAGCCGGAAGAGAAGATAAAGAGAAAGGGGAGAAGACTGAAAAAATTTAGGTGAAATTGAATCGAGAGGCGAACAATGGATGGTTCAACGACAAAATGTATACACAGGGTAAAGTAGAATGAGAATGGGCAAAACAATGAAGGCGAAGGTGGGCCAGGAGAACATCTTGCTGTGTGAATGATGATGACAACTGCACTTGCAATGCGATGGAAAAAAATCTTCCAAGAGAAGAATTGAAAGAAGATAGAGGTACGTGCGAAATAAGTAAAAACAGTAAGGTATCAGCTTTGTTGTGGTGCTGGAAGGTGAAATATCGACGTTTAAGAAATGATAGTGAGAATTTCAAAGTGAAGTTTGTGTTCGGGATGATGCACTTTAATAAGAAGGAGAAGGCACGACAAAGAGTTGCAAACAAGGTCAAGGGAAACAGCAGTGAAAGAGAGGTCTTCAGATGCAGTATGACTATGTTCTGGAAATTCAAATGGACAAGGAAGTAAAGAATGAAAGCACGGTGATTGGAAGCGATGATTATCTCTGGAAAACGGATACGTTCCTGAGCACAATAAATTTTTTGGAGAAGAAGGAGGAGTAAAACAAATAAGTTCAAAACAATGAAACTGATATTATAGTTGGATGTTGACTGAAAAGTGAAACAGGATACAATGAGGAATTCAGGGGTGAACAGCTTAAGAAACATCAAGAAGGAACGCGCAGAGAGTGCAACACCCGCAAACACCAGTTGGTGTAAGGGTCGAACAACTGACTTTGCTATCTGATCTTAACGTTAGATGCATTGCTTTGAATCTGATTAATTTGATTCTAGACTGGCCCGTAACTCTTCCACCTCGTGTGCTTCGGATTACCCACCACTACCTCCAGGGCAGAACCGTGCTGGGACAGAGGGAGGAGATGGGAAAGAGGGAATGAGATTGTGAAGAGAGCAGATGGCAGCAAAAGGAAGAAGAGAGTGGAGGAAACAGGTTGGTTTATTAAGAGGAGTAGACTGGAACTTCAGTGGAAAAAAAAAGTAGTACTGGCTTAGTCATTGTAGGTCTGAGTGGTGAAGTAAGGAAGACAGAGTAGGAACAAGTAAGGCAGGATGATAAGATAGTGGTAGAGAGAGACAGGAGAGGGTGGTGGAGCAGGGAAAGGAAGACAGGGAAAGGTAAGGCAGAGTGATGGGATATGAGAAAAATAATAGGAAGAAGTAAGACAGAGTGTTGGAAGAGGAAAAGAATGGTAGAGAGAGGAAAGGCAGGGTGATGGAACAGAAGAAGAAAGATAAAGGAGAGAGGTAAGGCAGAGTAATGGGAGAAGAAAAGAATGGTGGGGATAGGTAAAGCATGATAGAGAGAATTAAGGCACAGCTGGGAGGTAAGACATGGTAGAGAGAGGTAGGGCACAGTAAGAAAAAGTAAGGCATAACTGGAAGAAGGAAGGCATGGTAGGGGAAATTAATGAGTTGCTGGGCGTGGTAGCCTGAGGCAGTGTGGTGGAATAGAGAAGACATGGTAGGAAGAACGAAGGCACTGTGTAGGGAATGTGGGAAGAGGGTGAAAGGAAAGGTGGGTTCCTGTGGCTGCTTTGTGTGGGAGCCAAAAATAATCAGAGGATCCTAATGATAAAGAGGATGATGGCTGCAGCTTTTTCATGAAGTGAGGGGAGAAATTTATTAGTCTTCAAGATTTTTTTTTTTCCAATTTACTAGGATAAAATAGATTTTCACACATACTAATATTTCATTTTATCCATACCTCTGTTCGTACTCTACTTTAAGGTCAGATCGAGCCAACATGAAGCTGTCTAGAGTATATATATATATATATATATATATATATATATATAGACAGATAGATAGATAGATAAATAAATAGATATTATATATATATATATATATATATATATATATATATATGGAGCCTCTGTGGTACAGTGGTAAAGTGTGCGTTTTCGTACACTGAAGAACGAGGGTTCAAGCCCCGCCAGGGTAATAAACTTTGGGAGCGCTCTTCTGGCCACGTACTGCATTGGCGGACACAAGGGGTGCTGTGGTTGAACCAGTGTCACATACTATAAAGCAAGCTTGCACCCAGTCGGCTTGCACGCGCCGATTACACTTGGTTCACAGACTACACACACATCCAAAGCCACTCCAATACTACAAGTACACTTACAAGCACTTCTCACCCTACATACAATCTCTACCAGACAGCCTAAGCCACTTAGTAGAGATACATTGGCTGTATCGTCCCCACTTCGGTCGGGATAGGCCGGTCCTGCAGTGGACACTCAAACGGCTGATGAGATTATATATATATATATATATATATATATATATATATATATATATCTGTTCGCCCATTACTGTTACACCAACTTCGTATGCCCAGTTGAGAAAAGTGTAACTAATATTTCAACTCTTTCATAAGTCTTTAAAGGACTGAAGTGAGAATTATTGCCATCTGTGCTACATGATCTGCATGCTCGCCTTTCAGATCGAGCAGTACCCAAGGTCTTTATGATTTGTTGGCATTCCGTAACGTTTTCTGATTTACTGTCACACTGTTACTTTCCAGATCTCAACGTACGTGTTATAACACCATTCTCTCTTTTATTACTGGAACTCAAGTATGGCTAAATTACTGTCTTCAACAAAAATTCACCGTTGCCGGAAATTCTTGCAGAACTTACAACGAACTGTTTTTTCCATCCTTGGTACCGTCGATGTTGGGTAAGACATATTTTTAATCAAAGCTCAGAATGGAATTACTTTCACAGAGTTTCTGTATATTATTTCAAACTAAGCCATAGCAACGAATAAATGAAATGGATTTTTAAAAGAAATTAATTAATTCATCATTTAATTGAATTCAGTAGTTGCCCTGGAAAAGCCGAGTGAAAATGGTCTAATAATATGGTTAAAAAAAAAAAAAAAAAAAATCTGAGGCAAGCCTGTGAATAGGTGTTTTTGACTAATTTTGATATGCTTAATTCAGATTTCTAAACAGTTTTGCTCTATCACCTCTAGTTTTTTTGCTTTCACATATCCCTTTTTTTATTATAATGCATATTTATAATGTAAAAAGTTTATTTCATATATTAAAATGGCATATTACAGAACGAAACAAAACAGACACAGAACACTGACAGAACTAAATATTACCATCACTTGGATATAAGCATATACACACACCATAGTCCTACAGACAGTCAAAAGTGAGGTTTTTTGGACGATCTGGTGTACTTTGCCTCCGGGATGTCGCACAGGAGCATCCAGCAGAAGTCCCCCATCATGCTGGGGTTCCACTTGCCTTGGTAGTTGCTCTCCATCGTAGTAATATCTTGGTGGAACCTTTCTCCATGTTCGTCACTTACTGCTCCGAGGTTCTGGGGGAAGAAGTTGAGGTGGGAGTGGAGAAAGTGAATCTTGAGAGACATTCGGCACCCCATATCCTGATAAGCCTGCAACAACTTCTCGACACGCTCTTGGTAATCTAGTGCCTGTGTATTACCAAGGAAGCCATGGCAGACTACCTTAAATGCTTCCCATGCTCTCAATGTCTTCAAGGTGAGCTTCCCCTCGAATAACTCATCCTTCAGCACCTCCCGGATCTGAGGTCCGATGAAGATGCCCTCCTTGAGCCTAGCAGAACTGAGAGCTGGGAACAGAGTGCACAGATGTTGGAATGCAGTGTCATCCTTGTCCATGGCCTTCTTGAAATTCTTCATAAGGCTATGCTTGATATGAAGAGAGGGATAGAAGCATCTTGTTCATGTCCACCAGAGGATTTTTTTGGGCACTGTGTTTCCCAATCACGAAAGTGCTCCTAGACCCCCAGTCCTTTTGCGTGTAGTGCTTGACATGTTTGAGCTTGTTGTGGCGCGCGTTTTAAACCAAGTTCCAAGAAAATAGGACGGTAAATGGATTTTTGACGAATATTTTGGGTCTAAGCCTATATGTATACAAGTACATACATGTATAAATGTATATCTCAAAAACTAGAGGTCAAGAGTGAAAACGAATTTCGAATCTGAAATCAGCACCCCAAAATTAGGTTAGAACACCTAATTTCATGCTTGCCTCAAATTTTTTGTAAACCAGTGTAATTAACCAAACTTTTTTGAAACGAATAACCGGGTAAAGTTCATTTTCCACTCTCCACGAGCTCTCATTGCCATCAGCCGATAATTAAAGCCTGTTTGAAACTTCACACACGGTGTGGTACTGGCAGAAAGGTACAAGGCATTCACTCATCAACTGGATACACGTTCTGGATTCCGAATCAATAGACGGAGTATCCAGTCATCCTAATAACTACTTATCCACTCTGAGGATCTCGCTTATGTTCAAACGCAGATTGGAGACAGTGTTAAGGAACTATTAACGCTGACTGTACTGTCGTTCCGCTCCTTTGCCCTGGATACATGACTGAAGTGCTGGGGTCAGGTGGAATGAAATTGTATCATCACTGCTGTTATACTTTAAAAACCCAAATTTGCTTTTTGGAAATGAGCATTCTTCACAGACAGGGAAGATGCGAGGCAAAAATGTGTGGAAACAAATATCTGGAGGAGGTGTGGTGAAAGAAATCGTGTTCGATGAGCTATGTTGTTGGGTGGTGTGGCAGACAAGGACAAGAATATCATAAGAAGGTGGGCGTTGTATGAAGGACTGTATTTTTTTTTTCTATATCCCACACTGGGCATCGGCTTTAATACCGCATTTATTTAAGCTCAGGAGTCCTCTTACATGTTACCTACCAGCAAATGTCACCAGTTTGGCACTGATACCCACCGTCTCCAATAAAGCCATACTAGGACTGTCTCATTCAGGACTGGTGCAGTAATATTTGCAAGGGTGTTTTTATGACAGCTTGGTGGGCCTTGGGGAAGCTCAGTAAAGTCTGTTTTGATGTAGTTCAGATCATCGAACTGTTTCCTGCCAGCCTGGGATCGCACTCGGGTTACTTCAAACAACAGACGACCTATTTAATTTTTTACTTAGTCACCACCTCGTACCAGTGGAAGGATTTAAGTCCCAGGAAGAATTACAACCACATTTGGAAATTATGTTTAATGGGATGATATTGCTGTTTTGAACCACTGTAGACCCTCTGCTGATTATCACACATTTAGCTAGATTTCCCTTACGAGTTTGATGACTAAGTGTAGGAAGAAACTGTTGAGTGGGTTGAAAGGAGAAAAGTTTGAATTAAGCCAAGGATTGATTCAAACTTTTTTCCCTCAGTAAACTAAGACGACGACAACAACAACAACAACAAACAAACAAACATACAACAACAAAATAAGTATGCTTCGTCATAATACAACTGACGTCTTATAATCCAGGTAAGAATGCGAAGATAAGCCGCATAATTCCTTGCAGCAGAGATCATCCTGCAGTTCTCATAAGAATCATAATTCCTTATTCTGCCCCAATAACCTCGAGGAATAGACCACGTATGCTGAATGAAGGGGAGGGGAAGTTTCCTCATGACTTTAATGAGTGTTTGTTTTCCTATAGACTGGTGGACTAACAATGACGGATCTTTTTCACCAATCGCTCATTATCCATTCTCTTCATATGCCCAAACCATCGCAACACCCTCTGGTTAACTCAATCAGCCATCTCCCGAGCAATTCCAATTCTCCTTAGCACTTCATCATTTCTCACTCGATCCATACGCATCACTCCACACATACTCCTCAGACACCTCATCTCCATTACATTCAAACTTTTCCTCTCTACTACACCCATATTCCATGTTTCAGCCCCATATAACGCAGTCGGTACCACAACACCCCCATACAGCCTTCTCTTTACATCCATTCTAAGTGAACGAGGGGGAGGCGGTGGCTGAATCGGTAGAGAGGCGGCCTGCAGTCCTAATGAACCCAGGATCGAATCCCGGCTGGGGCAGGGAACAATTTAAGGATTTGAATTTCCTAAAAAGCAGACTCTCCTGATCTACCAGATGACCCACCAACATGTTGTAAAAGTACCCCTGCTAATACCAGTACACCAATCCTGTATGAGACAGCCCTAGCATGTATTCAATATGGACGGTGGGTGTTAGCGCCGAAGTGGTGACATGTAGAGGTGTAGGAGGACTACTGGGCCTTGGGATAGGTGACTGCCCCCAAGAAATAGGCCCTGAGCCTTTGCCCAGAGTCGGACACGTAAAAAAAAAAAATCTAAACACTTTTTTCATTCCTCCCAGCACCTACTTCATTCATTCTAAACTTCACTTCTGCATCTATTCTTCCATCCACAGCAACATGTGACCCTAAATACTTAAAACACTCTACCTCCTCAAGCAACTCACCATTCAAAACTACATTCATCCTCGTACCATCTACCAACCTCGTACACTTCATCACTTTACTCTTATTCTCATTTACTTTCAATTTCCTCCTATCACACACCCTTCCAAACTCCTCTACCAACTGTCTCAATCTCTTCTCTGAATCTGCCACCAGTGCAGTATCATCTGCAAACAGCAGCTGCTTCAGATTCCACTCTCTACCACCAACTTTCACCAGACTCAGACCTCCATCTAAAACTCTTGCATTCACCTCCCTTACAAAACCATCCATATAAATATTAAACAACCAAGGTGACATCACACATCCCTGCCGCAGCCCCACTCTCACGGGAAACCAATCACTCACACTATTTCCCACTCTTACACAGGCTCTACTACTTGCATAAAAACTTTTCACCCCTTTTGGTAACATACCATCAAGTCCATACAATCTTAAAACAGTCCACAAAGCCTCCCTATCAATTCTATCATATGCTTTCTCTAAATCCATGAGCGCCCAAAACACATCCTTGCCTTTCGCTAAATACTTTTCACACACTTGTCTCACACCAAACACCTGGTCCACACATCCCCTCCCTCTCCTAAAGCCACACTGCTCCTCACCAATCACTCCCTCTGTACCCTGTCTAACACTCATAATTAACACTCTACCATACACCTTACCTACAACACTCAGCAGACTTATACCCCTAAAGCTAGTACATTCATACAGTACTTATCACCCTTGCCTTTATACAACGGGACCACACAAGCACTTGCCCAGGCAATTGGAACCATACCTTTCACAAAGGACACATTTAACAATCTTGCTAACCAGTCAACAATAGTCACTCCACCACCCTTAAGGCATTCCACAGCACACCCATCCATACCTGCAGCTTTCCCTGTTTTCAACTCCTTTACTGCCTCCTGCACTTCCTCCTTCGTGATCAAAGAATCATTCAACTCACTCAACACATTTATTCCTTGCACCCTTCCATCTGCCATAATCTCAGCCTCCCTTTCCTCCTCTACGTTTAACTATCTATCTACTACTGCCAGACGCCATAATCCCTTAAGGGGTGACCATTTGACTTTGAGTTAGTTGTTTTACGGGGAGGGGCACTAACCCTCCATCAATCCACTTGTTGACACGTAGGGAGCACGTATGGTTTGGCTATATGGTTACCATTCAGCACTGTAAATGGTTTCTTGGCTTACAGGAAACCATTAGGCTTGTCACTCAATGTAAAGCCACCTGTAAAGGAAAGAAAAGCAATAAGAAGTGACAGGAAAGATGGGAGAAATAGGAAGAGAGGAGGACAGGCACAGAAAAAGAATGATAAAGGCTAAGGAAGAAGTAGGCAGCACTACATCAAGTGAGTGGATGATCAATCTTTCAAAATACTCTGCCCATCTCTTCCTCACTGCATCCATCTCAATTAACATCCTTTCATCCTCGGCTTTTACTCGCTCTTCCTTCCCAGACTCTCCCTTACGCACCCTTTTCACCTCCTTCCAAAATATTTTCTTATTCTGTTGAAAATGCTCAGTCAACCGCCTCCCCACCTCTCATCTGCTGCCATTTAGCATCACGCACAGCCCTTCTCGGACTGTTTCTCTTTTCCTTATACCTCTCGTAGCACACCTCATCCTTCCTCTGCAGCCACACTTCATATGCACGTCTTTTCTCAGCCACAGCCATACTTACTTCCTCGCAGCACCATTCACTTCCTTTTCTTACACCACCACCCACTCGTCTCACACCACACACCTCTTCCACATACCCCACCACAGCACTCTTAAACAACTGCCATTCCTCCTCCACACTGCCATTTTCCTGACGTTTCACTGCATTCCACTCATCTTTCAATTTCTTCTGATACTCTATGATTTTCTCTCTTTTATCCAACTCACTCACTTTCAAAACCTCCCTGCCACACCTAACCCTCCTAGCTCTCACCCCATCTCTTACCTACTCTTAACTTTCCCTCCACCAGGTAGTGGCCAGACATACCTCCACCCTCCCCTCTCAGAACTCTCACATCCAACAATCTTCCTATTACATTCCTGGACACAACCACATAGTCCATCAATGATCTATCAACAAGCCTTCCACCCTCCTATCTCACCCATGTATACTTATAAATATCTATCTTCTCAACCAGTTCAGTTACATTAATTTCTTTTGCATTATTTCCCCGTAAAACAAATAACGCCAACTTAAAAAGAATGATAAAATCTTGAAGGTTGCAGGTGGTTGAGTTGCCAATTTGACATAACTTGAGGGAATGGTTCTGCTGCCACTTTGCCCGTCGCCACAACCAGGTCCTTCGATATCTCACCAGCTCCCCTCCCCACCACCCACCTCAATTACTTCTAGTCTCTTTGTATGGACTCCATATTATAATTACAAATCATAACAGATAGATAGATAGATAGACAGACAGATAGAAGCAACAAGTCAGGGGATGAGATAGGTATTGTGTCTGCAAGAATCGAGCAATGCTAAACATGCTTACACACTCCAACTCAAGGATTGCTATAATAAATGAATGAATATATAGAGTGTAGAATATTTATTGTTGGTGCATGTATTTAATGATTGAATTTTGAAGATAACTGAAGTAGGTATATGTATTCAAGCTGTAATTATACAGCCGGTTTTATATGTTTGTGCAAAATGTGTTGTCTATCACTGTGTATTGTATAAATGAAGTAACTATGTAACTCACTAATTTACCGTGGTGGAAATGGTGTTAGTGATGGTGCAGGTGGTGAGTTGATTGGCTTGATGTCGTCTCAGCGAGCACACATGATGACGTCGACTTCCCACACTGGTAGCTGTGGTGAGTGAATGTGTAGCGATGAGTAACTTGAGTGAAGATGTGTGAGTAAGATGAGTTGTGAATATGGGTTTGGTATTTGCATCGTCGTCTTGACCTCTTCACTCCTGCGTCAGCGGTGGAGGTTGGGTGGAGGTAGCAGAGAGAGGAGGGTGAGGTCTGGTGGTTGTGAGTTGTGAGTCGTGTCTCACTCTTCGTTTGTTTGTTTTGTTTTTCTTTCTCAAGGTATTCGCGGTCCTTTTTTCTTGTGATTTACTCGTTGTGGGATGAAGACTGCCGCTACTTGTAGGTGTGTGTAGAAGATTATACAGACGACTCGGAGAGTTGTTACTTGTAGCTGATCGTAGATTGCTGTAGTTTGTTTGTTCGTCATCGTAGAAATTGCAAGATTGTTTGTATCAATATTTTGTTAAACTACTGGCAAGATGTCCTTTGACCTCTTCACCTCTAAATCAGTGTGATGATCGGGGAGACGGCGAGGGGGTTGGAGAGAATACTGTCAGGAGCTGGCTGTGAGTTGTTGGTTGTAAGAGGTATTTTTTGTTTTCAATCTTGATAATGCAGAATCAACTGTACACTCGTAGGCTTGTAGACTCATAGACTTGTAGGCTTGTAGGCTCGTAAGCTTGTAGCTTGTATTTTGTAGGAATTCACTGTAGAACTGAAGCTAATCTTGGTTAGAGTCTCGCCTGCTTTTGTAGAAATTCACTGTAGATTCGTAGACGAGGTTCGTACGTTCGCTGCCACCATATCTCACAATATAAAAAAAAAATATGGGGCTATATAATATCATTTTTAGTAATATCTGTGCAATATAAACTAAACCTTAAAAAAGGATCCCAAGGGAATTAGCCAGCAATTATGCAACCTCGAACAACACCAAAAAAGCGTAGACAAACGAAGAAAAACAAAAGTATAGAAAATCAATACATACAAAAAAAAAAAAAATACAGTACGATCACATAACAAACAAATGAAAATAAGTGTAAGTGTTACTACAAATGCCAAAATACCACATAAACTACAAACAAAAAAGCAAATTGTTGTCTCCACAAGCTAGTGGCATGGCAAATCATATCATCGACCGCAGCATGACCGGATTCAATGTCAGGACTGCAATTATTACAATTATGCAACTACAAACGATATGTAATAATTATGTAACGACAAACGATTGCATTATATTACACTTGCTACAATTATGTTACGACAAACGATATGTAACAGTTATGTAACGACAAACGATTGCATTATGTTACACTTGCTACAAATATTTAACTACAAACAATATGTAACAATTATGTAATGACAAACGATTGCATTATGTTACACTTGCTACAATTATGTAACTACAAACAATATTTAACAATTATGTAATGACAAACGATTGCATTATGTTACACTTGCTATAATTATGTAATTACAAACAATATGTAACAATTATGTAACAGTTGCATTAACAAGATATAACTTTTATGTAACTTTAAATACAATTATAAGGCCAACACAATTATGTAACAGTTGCATTAACAAAATGTAACTACAATTATAAGGCCAACACAATTATGCATTACCACAATATTATGTAACAATTCATAAAATGTTACAATTATGTATTACTACAATGTTTCAACAATGTAACAATTACAATACAATTATGTAACAATTCACAATGTTACAGTTATGTATTACCAGAATGTTACTACAATATTATGTAAAATCATACAATTTTACCACAATTCTGTATTACCAGAATCATCATACAAGTTAGGTGAAATATTAGACATTACTAAAGGGATAACTCAATATGTAATGTAATAACCTAGCAGTATTACCATTGCACAATTATATGCGTATGTCTGTTATACATACACATCTTACAAAATGTCATACAACAACCATTGCATTTATTCAGATATGTATACAACTTGTTTAAAATGTAATATTACTAGATCACTGCAATTTACTATGAATATTATATGTATACAATATTATAATCAATATTATGTACTAATAGATTAGCATATGTCCATGATGATTGCGTCGGAGGACCTTCAGTGGCGTGACCGAGCAATGTAAGGACTCCATATTATAATTACAAATCATAATAGATAGATAGATAGATAGATAGACTGACAGATAGAAGCAACAAGTCAGGGGATGAGATAGGTATTGTGTCTGCAAGAATCGAGCAAAGCTAAACATGCTTACACACTCTAACTCAAGGAATGCTTGATAGGCACATGAAGTGCCTAGTGACCATACACACACATACACGCATACTCACACACAGGTTTTTAGAACATTCCAACAACAGTGTAACATACGTGACACGACCCCTGCTACACCAGAATTTAGGAAGCAGAGCTCAGAAGGAGGCTAGCTATAGAACCGACAGGTAGTAGGGAGAAGGAGCCTAGCAACAAGGGCGAGAGGGTGGAAGAGAGAGAGAGAGAGAGAGAGCGAGACAGGGAGGTTAGCTTGCGGGACTCTACTTATACTTCACTCATGTATGAGAGACTTTGTTAATATTTCCAAGACAAATAAAAATAGTCCCATACTAATCTTTACCTCTCCTGTCATTGCATGACAAATGGGAATTAAGATTATCTACTTACAAAACTACTCAAGTATAACAACCTCTCGTCCACGAGTCTAATATGTATAACTGATCTACAAAACTTCACTACAAGTTTCTTCAAAGTATTGATTAATAGGAACCTCCACTTTATATTAGACGGTTACGTGTCATAATCTGGGAAAGCTTGGGACTTTACAGAACTGACTGTGTGCTTAATGACCCACATGTCACTGAACATTAATTTGTACTTTCTGTCACCCACCCGTAATCACGTTTTGATACTTTATCCCCTTGTTTGTGTTTAACTGATTTCGTTTAATTCTCATAACCCATCAAATCCACTGATACAACATCTATTATTATGCACTCACCCCATGTTAGTATTAAAGAACCTAGTCTTTAATACAGTAATCTTAAATATCATGTTGTTCCGCCCACTCTTATCCTTCATATTTCCTTATCTGCACACTATTGACTTTTCTTTCTCTTATGGTTATATTATTCCTTTTATATCATACTGCAGTTCATATAATGCCTCTAAATAGATAGCAGGGATAATGTAAATGTATCCTTTGAGCGACAGGTTATAACTCACTTATACTTTTGGGAATCCTATAGCTCAAACAAGGGGGTAAAGGCAATAAGAAAAACAATTTTTTGGTAACGAACAATACTTAATGTAAATATTCTGACAGTAACTGTGCATTGTGACGCCACAGAGACTAATAAACTTACCGGTACTTATATCGGTTTAATATACGTGGTCAGCTTTAAGTATCGCGGACGAGTACACTGGCAAACTAAGTGCCTTTCACCAAACCAGCCTCTTATTGAAAAAAAAAAAAAAAAATCTTTATAAAAGTTTCTAATGATATATGGGTATATACTGTAGAGTTAGACTGTTACTTTTTTCACAAAGATACGCTTATTATAGCCAAGTAACCTTATCACAAAGCAACGTATAACGGAATTTTTACAATTACCAATTTAAGCACGTCTTTGGCAAATCACATCAGTGGCATTATGACTGATCTGTAATTTTTTTTTTTTCTTAAATTTACTGAAACATTAATTCCCCTAACAAGCTTTGTCTTGTCTATAGATTACAGTTCATGCAAAGTAGATTTATATAACGTTTTAACATCCTGAGCTTGAAAAGAATGTTAAATAACTATGCGTTTTTCTGATAACACTTAGAACGAAATGTTTGCGGCATCCTTTCTACAAGTAAGGATTTCCAGTGCCAGCAAAAGCAGTGTCGATACGGCCGTTTTCGACTTCTGAAAATAACCTCGACTGTACTTTGCCCTATGCTTACATGGTCTTTGCGTAGGAATGAACATGAAGAAATGGTTTGAAAAGACTGGTACTTCTGGTGTGTTGCGCTTTTCCTGGCCAGAATCTCTTCACAATTACAGGTCAGCGAGGAGGGAAATAATGTCTTTGTCAAGTACCATTTCATGCAACAGAAACGAGAAAGCGATGAGTTTAATGGTTAAAATATTCTGAAGAGATGGCCTATGAAGCCTGAACAGATCCCAAGTCCCAGGTAGCAATGCTGGTATAAATATGAGTTGGTAGTTCAGATAACCACCGGGGGCGACGTTAAGCACACTATTTATCACTGAACACATCTTATCCTTCTCCTTGTAGGAGCGAAGCGGAAGGGTAAGAGGGTAGCTGAGAGGAAGTAAACAGGAAAACAAGTTGAAAGAAAAAATTATAAATAGGGGAGATGAGGAAGTGGCTGGTGCAACGGAGGCCGATAAGGAAAATCTTAGAAATGCAGTAGGGGGGGAAGAAATAAAAAAGGAAAAAAAGACTGTGATGAGAGAATAAGGGTCAATATGAGGAAATAACTTAGAAAGAATAAAATTAGGCATTGACTGATCATAACTTGTGAGCAAAGGACTCCAAAGAAGGAGCAAAGGAAGACGTTGTAAGAAAGAGAGACTACGGAGCTCGAGAGATCTAACATATCACCTGGAACATGGACTCTATGAACTAGATACATGAGGTAGACGAGTGGCAGAACATATTAAATAACAGACAACGATGTGTTGATGAAATACCAGCAATAAAAAAAACTAACATTTATTCCAGGAATTTCATTTTGATGGAACTGAGAGGTCCATGATCAACGTAACATGACAGAATTGTGACAACTGGTGGTGAATGTTCTCTGTACAGATTACGGGGGGGCCACATTTTTTCCGTCACTCACCCCACGTGAACGATGAAAAGTAACTAGTCGTTGTCAACTTATGGAGAAGCCCACATTACTCGATACCCTGCAGTCATCTTTATATCCTACGACCTCACCTGCCGCCACCTGGGGCCACTCTGGCCACTTGATCACCACCACCTACAGCCTTCATGCCCACTTTACCGACGCCATTCCCGGCCATTCTGGCCACTTTATCACCACCTCCCAGAGCAACTCTAGACACCTTACCAACACCATCCATGGCCACTATACCATCACTACCTTGGGCCACTCTGGCCACATTACTACCACCAACAAGGGCCACTCGAGCCACTTAACCACCATCAAACACAGCCACTCTTGCCACATTATCACTACCACCCAGGGCCACTCTGATTCCTTTTCCACTGCCATCCAGGGCGATTCTAATCACTTTTTTAAGTGTCTGACTCTGGGCATAAGATTCATAGCCTGTTCCCAAGGCCCAGCAGCCCTCCTACTTACCAGACACCTCCACATGTCACCACTTTGGCACTAACATCCGCCATCCATATTGAATAGGTGCTAGGGCTCTCTCATAAAAGACTGGGGCATTTTTACGACATGGCAGCAGGTCTACTGGTAGATCAGTAAAACCTACTTTAATGAAAGTCATATCGTTAAACTGTTCTCTGACCCAGAAGTGATTTCAACCTGGGGCCATTAAGACTCCAGGCCATTTCTCTACTGATACAGCCACTGTCTCCCCAGGGCCAGTTGACCATTTTGCCACCATCACTAAGGGCCGCTCTAACCACTTTACCATCATAACCCATGGCCATCTAGCCACTTTGCCATCACCAACCGAGGCCATTGACCACTTTACCATCGTCACCTAGGGCCACTCTGGTAAGAGTCCAAGACCATTTCATCCACAGCACCACCACCACTGCGTCGCTGGCAGAAATTTGCCCAGTGATTTAGGTTCTAAAAACACGAGCACTGGACAGATGCAACCATTGCCACAATTGCCTCCTCTGCTTCTCATGCCACCCGTTCCATTCACATCATCCACCTCCATCAACCCACCTTACTTTCCCCACGCTGTTCATATTTCATCCCACTTGCTCTTCACTTCACCCCAATTTTCTCCCGCCATTTCTCTTTCCTCCCCTTAGCCTGCCAACTCAACCTTTATAAATTCAAGAGACTTCAGCAATTTCTTTCCCCACCCCGACCTTCCATACTGCTTTCACTCGTATTTGTACGTAGCCTTGTTTACTTCAGTCCTTCACACTTTATTTCTGTATATTTCCATGCCTGATAGATTAACCTCGGTAATGCCCAAGGCACACTAAGATGGCTCTCGGCCATAGATACAATAATCATTCAATGGAAAATTAAAGAAGTACTGCCTGAGGATTTCACAATTAGCAGCACCAAAGTGCCACAGTCGCCACTTCTTGGGAGGGTCCAAATGCCTAACTGGAGTGAGAGGACAGGTTAAGGTGATAAGGTTGTGATTGGAGAAGCCAATGGAAAGAAAAGATAAACAGCGTGAAAATAAGGATTAGTTGTTAGGAAGAGGTCATGTATGTTTCAGCTCTCATCAAGGTAGTCAGGGATAGGGGTAGGGTGCTGTACAAGCTGTTCTAGGTCATTAAGGAGAGAAAAGATTTAAGCTTGCTCACTAGGTGGATCAGTGAAAGGAGAAGGGAGCCAAAGGCGGTGGTGAACATTGAAATCATCTAGAATGGAAATTTCAGAGATCTGACAAACTGATAGGATGTGTTCCATCTTAGATGTATAATAGTCAAAGAATTTTTCATAGCAGAATTAATGGATAAGTAAACAACTCAGATATAATTAGTCAAAGAATGACAGGATAGCCGAAGCCAGAGAGTAGAGAATTCAAAAGATTTAAGTTCTGGAACACGAGAGCAAAATATTTTGTTGCGTGCATGTACACAACAGCCAGCTTTGGCTCTGAAGTGAGTATAGGGAAAGTAGGGAGATACAGTGATGGGTTTGATGCCACTGAGCTCAGGCAGTTGAGTCTCTGTAAAGAAAAGAAAGGGAGGTTTAGAGGAGGAGAGATGATGTTCAACATAGAGAAAGTTAGAGGAAAGGCCGCAAATGTTGCAGAAATGAAGTGAGCCAGACAGTGGTTCCAGGCATCTCGCTCGATCGTCACCGGGAGATGAGGAGATGGTGGGGGCTTTCATCTCCCCCCCCCCTTCCCTGGGACTCCGAGGCTTAGTGTTGAAATGCCTTTTTTTTTTTCTTTAATTTCATCACGAACCGTACTGTGTAACCTGCATGTAGTTTGGTGTTGACATTTAGAGGAACTTGCATTGGACAGCATATTGGCCTACTCTGTGCTACTGAAACAATGAAGATATTCAGCAAAGGGGGATGATCAAGAGCTAATCCGAAGACTGATGAAACAGGAGCTCCAGCTCTCCCTATCATCAGCATTCCATCCACCTAGGGAGTGCCGTCCTGTTCGACTAGTGATTCAGTCTACTTCCATGATATATATCTATATATCTATATCTATCTGTCTATCTACCCTCTCTCTCTCTCTCTGTATATATATATATATATATATATATATATATATATATATATTAGAGAAACACACATTGCACATGCATACATACTGTATGTGGAAAGTGTTTAACGCTCTAGCTGGGCTTCGAATCTGGGACTCCTAGATAGAAGCTTAGACACTGTGTCGGTAACCATGGCGTGACAAAAGTCAAGCCACCCGAACTGTACGAAGAATCGGGTAAATCCATTATGGGAGGATATTTTTCACCCTGAACCCAAATGATGACATATTTCAAAATATCTGGATTTTTGTTTAGCCTCACGCAACTTGATAAGTGACATTGCAGTTTTAATCCATCCCAGTCACTAAAAACTCCTTCCTATACGTTGGAGAATCACACATTACACATGCTATACACATAAGGAAAGAGTGGATGACAGTTGGATGAACTTAAGAAAATCAGGTAAAAAAAAAAAAAAAAAGACGATTAATATTCTTTGCTCTGAGGCGACAGGTGGTCGCAGAGGAGATAGGATACTGAATATGAGACTGACGAAACACCAAATATAGGAAGTATGACAAAGCACGAAGAGACAAGAGCTGTTAAGCTGAGGAGATAAGAGGAAACAGCATGGCAAGAAAATGTCAGGGGAGAGAGAGAGAGAGAGAGAGAGAGAGAACACACACACACACACACACACACACACACACACATCTCGGCAGTCGATCTGTTTATTGACAGAAACAGAACCACCGAATATATTTCCATCTGCTCATTACTACTTGCACTCTCTCCCCCGACTTTTATGTTTTGAAGTAAGAGAAAATTTTCCATTCTCTTGTTTCCTCGTTTGATGCTGCATGTCTTTCCTGAGTCCAGGGGCGTCCGCAGGATTTTTTGTAAGGGGGGACAAAATAAATGAATTCATACATATATGTGCGATTATATCAAAATACACAGACTCCAAATGGGCATAGGCATATACTTACATGAGTTACATGACTTACATCAAACGCATAGTGACAGAATGCATGAATCGACTCAAATCACCCAATCATCCTTGAACAAGAACTGAAGCCGTCGAATTCCAAGGGGGGACAACTGACCCCCCTTCCCCCCCCCCCCTCCGGACGCCGATGCCCGAGTCTTCCTAGCACGCGGCTTCTGGCCTCTCCACGTCATTCCTCTTTCTTATAACTGACGAGGAATGGAAAACTCCAACTAGAAATTAGTTACAGATAAGAGTGTCAACAACTGCCCTTCACTGTCGCTGAGCACATGCTCTCTCACATCAACCACTAGACTAGTTGTGCATCCCTCAAAATACCATCGTACCACTGGGGCTCCATCGTTATGGATATGAGCCAATTCCCAAGACACAGATGGATGCGTTACGTTCACACCCTAGCCTATATAACATCCTTTAATGTACCATTTAAGATATCTGTAAAATATTGTTAAATACCAAGAAAACTAAGTACACTACCATCACAAGGTGGTTCATGTACTGCAATGTTTGGTTCACTGTTGAACATGCTTTGTGCTTGACCTGGCGAAATGCAATTTTTCTTTTGAGGGTCGTACCGTCAGCCTCTTACACAGTGCCCACCTCTCATACCTGTCAACTGCTTCGCATAATCTTCCACTTATTGCCAACCAGTTTTGATATACTACCAACCCGTAACTCCTGTAATCCGATGACTTACACCATATATATATTTAATTCTTGCTATTTCGAGACAACTGTATTCAACATAGGATAGGAATTTTGTAGTGATGGGATAAAAGGAGGTTGTATCTGACCCATTCAGTTGGAAAGACATCTCGTAAATTAAATTACATAAAAATAAAAAAATAATAACTACTTCAACTGAGTGAAGTAAAGATCTCACGCCAAAATTGCTCGTTCCACTTATGCTTACCATCTCTTTCTTATCACTTACCTCTCACATCCCTCCCCTTCATCCTACGTGCTATTCACCTCTCTCACCACTTGCCCCTCACACTTTTCCATTATCCTCCCGTCACCATCTCTTTCCTTTCCTCGGCCTGCCAGCTCAGCCTTTATGAATTCATAAAAGTTCAGCATTTTCCCTCTCCTTAACCCTCCAGAATATCTTCCACCATTTCAATGCATGCTTGTTTTCACTTCTTCAATCACACTCTACTCCTGTACACATCTTTGTACCCGCGATCCTCGGAACTGGCATTCTCTGAGCCAGCCTTCCTCCACTAAACAGTTTCATGAGACAACAAGTTGTCTTCAACTTGTTCGAATTCCATCCCTGTCTCAACCCATTTCCATCTCTCCCCTTCCCCATCAGTTTCCTTGTTTTTCATGCCATAGTCTTCACTTTTATTATTCATCATTATTTCTCTCAACCCCTCTCTTTCAAATGTTCTCCCACAACATGAATTCCGCCTTTTCTTTCTTTTCCCAGTGCTTCCTTGAGAAAACCAGAGGCGTATCCAGTTACTGTATCTGTCTTCGTCCAATTTCTTTTTCTTTTTCCTCCTTTCCTATGTTATGTCCAAGGTTCTTGGATTCCTTTTCTCTTGTTCGCTGTGCCTGTTATCCCACATCATATACATACAATTAGTGATCGTCAACTGCTGTCATCATTTAGTCAACTGCAAGAGTTATTTTCTTTATGATAGCTCCTCGTTTGCTGTGTTTCTTCCCTCCTTTATACGTGTCTCTCCTTAACCCCTCGCACTGAAGTCCTTCCACCTGTGTAACCATTTTCTGCCTCAGTCTCTTTCTCCTCTTCTCATTCCTTGCACTGGCATTTCTTTGTTCTTAATCTTACTTTATTGCTGATTGATTTTCCCCTCATCTGTTACTCTCCTTATTCTGTTTTCTTATTATTTCATTAACTTCATGGTCATGATGTATATCCAGTATATAACTCTGAATTCACTCATTTTTAATGTCAATAATATACATAGTACTATTAGATGGGCATGAGCGCAACCCAGTGCAACAGAGGAAAACCATCTAGTTTAGCTGGGTGCTCCCAGAGATTTTTTTTTTTTTTTTTTAACTATGTTGAACGACTGTTTGTGTCTTGATAGTGAGGTGCATGAGATAAGTGTGTTCTGATGTGGAAAACTACATTGTAGTATGGACACTGTGGATTGCCTGTGAGTGACCTAAATTACGGAGCTAAGCACCATGACAAAGCGCCTCATGGTGTCTAGCCCCAAAGTTACATTTGCCTCACACAGAGAACAAGGCAGTGAACTTAAAGCAATAAGCTATTTCCGGCTCTCTTTATATAGCACAGCATAGATCATGCGTTGTGTTGTGCTGTGTTGTGCTTTGTCGCCTTGGCACTTTTCGTCCTGTGCCATGACTCCTTGGTGGGCCTCATTTTCCTCGCTGTCTGGCAGCTGGTGTTTTCATGTGCCTCTGATGTCCAACTCTCCTGCTGGCCGGCGTGCTCACTACACCAGTGTATCTGTCTCATCAACTTGCTCTCCGCCTCCTTCCTCCACATACCAATCTATTCTTAGTAATTTTTGATAGAATTTGTGCTGTACTTTTCACGCCGCTGTTTTTCCCCCACGCAATTAAGCTTCAGAAATGATACTGCCAGTTGCCTAATGTGGTTGCAGCTGTGGTAGGAGTTTGAATTTATAACCTTGTTAGCCTACACTACTCATCCTGAGATAAGCGCATTTAGTTTTGCTTACATTTAACTTAGAACAACAACGATTTTGTTTGCAAGATGAACCTAGTATGAAATTTCGTGATTTCAACTTATATATTTTGATATTAGGCATCTAGGGATTATGAAGTTAATTATCAGTATATAACATTATCCCACACTCCCAGTCTTACAGTAACAAGGATGTGGGGAGAGAATGCCATAATTTTAAGGAGTAATAATATTTTTTGTGATTGTCATGTGAAGAAATTAGTTAAGCAGCTCTTATTCACGCAGTCGTATCGCAGTCATTGGCAAATCTCGAGAGGCACACTAAAATTTATGTCCTAATTTCAATACATTTAACCTTCAGTGTATATATATATATATATATATATATATATATATATATATATATATATATAGATATATATATATATATATATATATATATATATATATATATATATATATATATATATATATATATATATATATATATATACACATATATTATATATATATATATATATATATATATATATATATATATATATATATATATAAATTTGACAGACCGCTAGCAGTCCGGACTTTCTACCATAAACGGTTATCAACAACAAAAACTACAATAAAAATAATCCTGGGAAACGAGAAAAGAAGCCTTTTGATGTAATATCTCGTTACCCTCTTGTTAGGAGGATTTCCCAAACGGCTTCAGTAATTGCTGCAGATAGCGGGGCTTTGAGATTCCGATGACGATATTTGGCTTTATTTCAATCCGAAGACGAATTCATTCGTCATTTTAGGATACTTTTGTAAAATATTCACCACAAATCGAATTTACGCGTCATAACAACGAGACTTGGGCATGATGTCGCGGAATGATTGCTCTGTGCGTGGCAGGTAGGCCTACTGTGCGTGCGGCTGGTATGACTCATGGCTTTGTTACACTATTACTTTATTCCTGGCAAATATTTTTACACTGCAAGGTATAAAATTATAGGTTTTACCTAACCTCAGCGCGTCATTTTGACTTTTTCTTTTTTTCCCCTTATTTGAACATACTACGATAAAGTACAACTATTCTGCTTTAAAATGACATCAAAACCAGCATTCTATCATAAAAATGTATTTACACTAACCGATCAAAGAAAAAGATCGCTAAGCGAATATGCGGCAGAAAATCATTAAAAAATGTGCATCTCTTTCCTTTTGCTTTACCGCGCAATAAAATGCAGAAATTACCATAATGTATATATCATTACAGAGGTAATATACTGTACTTTTGCATGATTTAAATTATAATTATATATCTTTATTAGTTTTTTGCCGATTTTTTTACAGCAGGGTATAAAATTTTTGGTTTCGCATAACCTCAACTCATTTTGACCTTATATTTTCTTTGTTTTCCTTTTTTTTGAACACACCACGATAAAGTACAACTATTCAGCTTTATAATGACACTAAAACCAGCGTTCTATCACAAAAAGTGTATTATCACAGAGCGATCATAGAAAAATATCGTGGCACGATGTGGGTCAGCGCCAGAGCGGCTGACTGCTGCACAGACATAATCTGCCCGGCCCAGAAACCTGATAGCGTTCTCCGGGGATTTTATGGGATCGATGATATAGCAGAAGGGAAGAGGTCGCTATGTGGTGATGGAGGAGGTGGGGGAGGGGGGAAGGTTAAAGAGGACGACTTATGAAAGTTATGAGAGACGACCAGCCAACAATCTTCACGACCTTGGTGGTAAAGTTACGTACAAAATACCTTCAGTTCTTTACAACTCAATCTCAACTGAATACAATCGTCTTACCTTTCGCTGGAGTAGAAGATTACAGTTTTCCCAACCACAAGACGTTTAATGGCTATAGTATCAACATACCAAGGTCCCTATGGCTTACTCATTATCGCCCGCCTTTAGAAGGCGAAGCGATAATGTTTTTGCTTGCCTCTGAGCGTGTGTGTGTGTGTGTGTGTGTGTGTGTGTGTGTGTGTGTGTGTGTGTGTGTGTGTGTGTGTGTGTGTGTGTGTGTGTGTGTGTGTGTGTGTGTGTGTGTGTGTGTGTGTGTGTGTGTGTGTGTGTGTGTGTGTGTGTGTGTGTGTGTGTGTGTGTGTGTGTGTGTGTGTGTGTGTGTGTGTGTGTGTGTGTGTGTGTGTGCGGATCTATTCCCATTATATCTCATAAACAGCTTGAGCTATCAACATGAAACTTTCAGAGTATCAAGACATGGCCTAAATCTTGGCCAATAGCATATTCTGCCGGGCGATTAGCATGCGGCTCCCGAGTGCTTTCCTTTCATTTCTTACTGAAATAGTCTTGCGGTAGCTGGACTAGAACACTAGCGTTGTCCCGACCATGAGAAAGTTAACCCAATCAGCTCGAGGATTTTTTTTTTAACTTCAGTCTTTACTACCCTCAGACAGTTTTACTTATCTTGTCAAGAAGTTTTCGAAGTGGAGAGGTTTGCTACAACTTCCATTAATCGTTCCATGACTAGATATCTGGCAGGGGCTAAATATCGTTATCTGAAGGCAGGAAAAATACATCGAAAAGTACGTTATGGAGGTGCAGAGAATAATATCGATCCAGTTCCATACGATAAGCAACGCGACAATGCCCAGTGACTTTCAGAGGCCGGTTATGAGATGCTCGGAGCCCAACAAACGTTTCGAAAAATTCCGTAAGAGTTCTTAAAGTGGATCAATATTTCAATATGCAGCTATACAAATAAAAGAACGAAATTGCAGTAGGCTAAGATAGAGGTTTTAAATGAAGGCCGTGGAGGTAGATGACTTAACGGAGGTGGATTTATTCTGCACTGGAGAGTGCCAGGTTTAATGTCAGACAATGTGTAAGGTCCATAATAAGTGCTTGTTATATATCTGTCATCGTTTCGTTTCGCTTAAAAAGCTCCAACCTGCTGACATGTGTCGGCCTTGGTAACCTGATGGCACCTCCCCACGCTGCTCGATCTCCAGCAACCTCTATATTCGGACCCTTTTCCCCAGAGTCACACTCTATGGAGTCTAGGACCTTGTACTAAGTCTTTTTTGGTCTGCCTTTCGCAACCCTTCCTTCAGTGCTCACAGCTTCTAACCCTCCGCACCCAATAGTCAGCCTCCACCCTCTCCACATGCCCAGACTATTTCAGTCTACCCCTTCTTATCACAGCATTAATGCATTCCTTCCTTTCATCATTCACTGTCCTATCTCACCCAGGCCTGTCATTCAGGGACGCACTACACACCCATCACATCATTATCATTTCTATGCGTTTGAGTCTACGAATGTGTACCCCCCTCAAAAAAATAATAATAATAATAATAAAAAAATAAAAGCTTTAAAACAATTCTCTAAATAAAACAAGTTAATTTCACACCTTTTGTTGCGCACTAAAGGGAATACACCATTTTTTTTTTTTTTAGGGTATTTAGTAATTTTCTACTTCAACACCATGAGTAGCGTGGAAGAATTGGTCCATCTTTTCCAATATATTACGCATGAAATGATTTGTTTAGGAATTCAGGTACACATAGATCGTAGTGAGATGATGTAGTCGAGGTCTTAATAGGAAAAGGTTTCTGCATTTCGAACCACGTGCTGAGGTCGGAGATAAGTGTTTGATGTAGGCTTGTAGATATACCTTCAGGAATTCAAGTTATTCTTAAAGACACCGCACTACTACTGGATAAGCTACTTTACTGGGAGAGAGTTGTGTTACACTCTCGGAGTCTAGTAGTTCTCTTTCTCTCCCAAACTTATTCGAAGAGAGGTGAGTGAGCTTTCATTATACCCCCTCATCATTATGGAACATTGGATCTGTCCCTGAGTTCTTCCCAGATCCTGTTAGGTCGCCAGTGCAGGTTACTCAGTCCAGGATGTGGAAGGGTAATTAGTTAGATTGCTTTTCCATCTCATATACGATGCTTTGCGAAAATTATGTCGTGATTATCCGTAATGGGACATTTCCGCACAATATTTTGGTTCATTATTTACCGTGAAACTTAGCAATAACTTGATATGGTCACGAGTTGTGAGACTATCTATCTATTGCCAGACGCATTAATCCCGTAAGGGGTGGCCATTTGACTTTGAGTTATTTGTTTTACGGGGAGGGGCACTAATCCTCCACCAACCCACTTGTTGACACGTAGGGAGCACGTATGGTTTGGTTATATGGTTACCACCCAGCGTTGCAAATGGTTTCTTGGCTTACATGAAACCATTTGGCTTGTCACTCAGTGTAAAGCCACCTGCAAAGAAAAGAAAAACAATAAGAAGTGACAGGAAAGATGGGAGAAATAGGAAGAGAGGAGGGCAGGCACAGAAAAAGAATTATAAAGGCTAAGGAAGAAGTGGGCAGCACTACATGAAGTGAGTGGATGATGGTCGCCACCACCTACCACTTTGAATTCAATTATTCTAAATATCCTGTTGAACCAACACCAAACATTACATGTTTTTCGTTTAATCCTCATATCTTTTAGACTGATAGTCAGAGAATGAAACTGTTATACACTTTAACGACGAGCTAGCTTCCAGCAGCTTTGTAAATTATATTCTACTGTTACAGTTTGAATTTGTGAATTACAAGTAAGAGAGAGAGAGAGAGAGAGAGAGAGAGAGAGAGAGAAAGAGAGACTAGAACAGAGAATTGTGGAATATTCACGTAGATAAGATCGTTAATGCTAAGGGAATGGTACACATTTTGTAGACCTGAATGGAAGATAAATACCTACATAATACATCGCTCATTTGGTTTTAGTATTGTTTTATGTAAATGGATGTTACTGTTCTAGACGAGCAAGGTGGGTTCAAAGTTATCTGGGTCAACAGCCAAATGACTTTATATTACTCGTATATCATAATAGCAACATAAACTCCTCTCGGCCTTGTGTCTGGCGGATACTTTTTAGGCATGTTTCAGTCAGAGTTACGTAACACGTAGTGAAAGCGTCACAAAAAACATAGACATCGCTACGCTCTTGCAAAACTCCACGTAACCAAGTACATACTCCCCCCTACCTCCCTGTACACCTAATCAAGCTTATAACGGCCCTCACTGCCCCTTCAGTCTTTTAAAGTTGGGCGTAAGGAGAAAACATTTAGGGCACATAACCTGGGCCCTTCAGATTTCTTGCGCAGGTCGCATTGAAATCTCTGGATTTTTTTTTTACTTTTTCATAATTAAAAAAACTACTTAAGACACAGGATGCTACTTATCAGAAAGCACCACTTCACTATAAGACACGCAACTGTGTGAAATTTCATGACTCTATAGTGAATAATTTCTGAGTTCTGGGCTGAAAACAGAGTCTCTATGCCCGGCCAGCCATCCTGCCAGCCAACTCCATGGATAGACACCTATTGATCCCAGTGATAACCATACTCTCCTCTTACTTTGTCTGGTAGAGAGTAACAGTCCTATAAGTATACAGATGTAAACAGAACCAACCACCCACCATCCAGACAACCCACCCAAAACCCACTCTCCAACCCAACCACCCGTGCAAGAGGTAGAGATTAGCGGAAGTGATAGGGAGCTTTCCACTGGCTGATCATTGAGTAGGAGGAGCCAAGCTGAGTGAGTCACAGGAGCCCGAGTGTTACCAAAACACAGTGAAATAAGCGACTTGACATCATGCCTTTTCTAACCACTTTTCATCTTAGCTGATTGCCGGAGATAGTGTGATTGTATATTAAACTGACTACTAACTAGTTTCATAATTACATTATAAATATCACGCAACCACAACTTTCCATATGTGTTGTCGGAGTAGCCTATTTCTGTCAGATGAAAACCATCTATTGGAAAGTATCATTATAAGAGGTTGCATCCATTACCGTACATACAGACTTACCCTGAAGGTATATGTGACCCGTTTGTGTTCTTTCATTGGACTGGTCTTACTGGATCAGCAGACTATAATGAAGTATACCACGAATTTATACTCAGTCTCGATGAGTCAGCAAAAAATAATGGGCTAAGATGCATAATGAAGAGGTTCATGTGTACTAACATCATGCAACCGATTTCCAAATACGGAATTAGTTCCATAAGATTTCAATTAAAAGGACTCCGTAATATATGAAATAAATTCTATCCTGAGAGTTCTTCAGAGCGCTGAATGTCTTTCCTTAACCCCTTAACCCCGGAGATGTCAATGGTAAGCAAATTTTGATGATTCCATAAGATTGAATTCAGTACAGGAAAACACCCACACTAGCAAAGGAGTTTAGAAGGATTGTATCTTATCCCACCTGTTCGACATGTTTCCTGTAAATTAATATAGTCGTCTATAAATATCAAGAATGAAATGTAAAAAATCATCATATTGAAACAAATCACCGTTTCATATGGTATTTCAGAGCTAATTAATTTAACAAAGGGAGATGAGCACAAATTATCATTTATATACTTGTAATATTTTTATTTTTCCTAGTGCAATTTCCCTGGCAAGGTTCCGGAAGAACTTTAGAAGAAGCGGAGGTTCAGCTGCCCTCTCCTAATTAAGAAGTTTTGCAGGTCTTTGCAGAAGTGGATGAAATTAACGGAGGTCAGGGCAGGAAAAGTGTCTGGCTCGGATCTTACGTCGTTCCTCGTATGAAAAAAATACAGCACAGTGTAAACCTTCACCTTCGCCTTACTCCTGGATCTTTCCTTCGTTACACAATATTCTTCACTTCTTATCATCGTGCGCTGGTATATGTTGAACGTTTTCATTCTTTTAATATCTAAAGTATGTTGGTGTCTCATGTTGACTGCCTTATACAGCGAGTAGAACAGAGGAGACTGACGGCGATTGTTGAAGCAGGGAGAAAGTAATACACCCTGTGATGAGAGACAATGTATGCTGGCAGGCATGAGCATATTAACGGTGTAATTCAATACTTTCTTCTTGAACAACAACAGCAACAACAATGAAAAACCGCACTGTCTGTTTTCCTTGCGTCTTACAATATGAATTAAAAGTACGCTAGAGAGGTAACATTTGCAAGCAAATACATTAAAAAATCAGATTTTTATGAATAAATATACTCGCATTTATATACTGGTATGTATATCACAAAGAGTCACAGTAAAAACCTACCAGCTATCACGAGTTTTTCCCTCCCAACATAGAGCAGTTGTCTTGTCCTTTGCATTTCCTTTGCCAATGACCATTGCATAATTTTATCGCTCTTCACTCCCTCTAGGTTCATCGTTTTGTAGAACGTACTGTATATTTCTCCTATTGCTTTCTTGTTCCCCCCCCCTCTCTCTCTCTCTCTCTCTCTCTCTCTTTCTCATACTTACTGATATATTGCCACTATGTGTAGTTTACACACACACACACACACACACACACACACACACACACACACACAAACTATTGGAAAGTGGCTGTCATTATGCGCAAGGGAGGGAAAATTGCTGCCAGATAACGCCGTGTATTGTGTGTGTATGAGTGTGTGTGTGTGTGTGTGTGTGTGTGTGTGTGTGTGTGTGTGTGTGTGTGTGTGTGTGTGTGTGTGTGTGTGTGTGTGTGTGTGTGTGTGTGTGTGTGTGTGTGTGTGTGTGTGTGTGTGTGTGTGGGTGGGTGGGTGGGTGGGTGGGTGTGTGTGGGTGTGTGTGGGTGTGTGTATGCAGCCTTATTCTTGTTGTTTTATTCAGTAACATAAGCTACAATGTACATTAATAAAAAAATAACTCCATTAAAACCACTATTTCACGTTCTCACAAAACCTTTACTAAGTAACTACCACTCTCTCCCATGTTTACTTATATACAATCCTATATCACATCATATATACTTTATCTACCCTCTCTTACATCCAGGACTGGTGAGGGATGCTTTCACGCTGTGGCATCGATATGACCCGGTGGTGGGGCTGCCTGCTTATGAAAACATCTCCAATCCTCTCCCTATCCGTCAAATGGAGGATGGTGTGCTGCAGAAGGGCAAATTCATTCTTTAATCCACCGGGTTCATGTTATGAACCTGTAGCTACAATAACAACGATACGGTTAACTCCATAACTTTTCTCCATTTTCTGCACTCATGCATAACTACTTCCTCCCTCTACACTCTCTTTCCACGATCTCTTTCCCCACCATCTCCCATCATTCTATACACACCCTATGTCTGCCATGTTTGTATTGCATGTTTATGTTTTTCCATTCCCTCTACTGCTTTGCTTATTTTTTCTTCTTCCCTCTTCGCTCTCCAACTCTTCAACTATCTCTCTGTCAGTTCCCCCTCACTTCACTAACTCTTCCTGCAACATCATATTTCTAAACAACCAGGCCAAATCGTTCTATATTCCCTTGCCCAAGCATTTTTTTCCTTATCATTTTTATAGGTGTCAGTACATAATCCTTTCTTTTACCCTCCTCCCCCCCCTCTCTCTCTCTCTCTCTCTCTCTCTCTCTCTCTCTCACTCTCCTGTCACACAATTCATCTTCACACCTCATACAATTCCCCATCCTTCATACCACACTCTTCTTCCCTCATACCATCCCTCATCCTTCATACCACACTCTTCTTCCCTCATACCATCCCTCATCCTTCATAACGCCACCCTCATCTTCCCTCACCCCACTCCTCATATTCCCTTCCTTTATTCCACCCCTTACCTATTCGCACACCACCCCTCACCTTCCCTTACACCGCCCCTCATCTTCCCTTCCTTTATTCACCCCTCACCTATTCGCACACCACCCCTCATCTTCCCTTCCTTTATTCCATCCCTCATCTATTAGCACACCGCCCCTAATCTTCCCTTCCTTTATTCCACCCCTCACCCATTCGCACCACTCCTCATCTTTCCTCACACCACCCCTCATATTCCCAGAGAGTAACGGGGGGGGGGGGGAGGATGCTGTATAGATCATGGTGTAAAACGAAAACAGTGTCATCAGAAGTATATGTAATAAAATAGAAGCTAGGTCCCCCGGTATCAGGAACAGAGCTGACCCTAATCCATTTCTTCTTTTTATTAGATATTTTGTTTGTTCACGATTCCTCTGATTGAATCACTTTTTCTTTTTCTCTCTCTTTCATATTGTCCCTTCTCCACATATTTCCCTGCTTGGCAGCACGAAATTTCTCCTTCAACTGGACTTCAACCGACCTAATTTAATCAATGACAGTTTAATTATCTTCAGTATACCACCCCTCTCCCACCGTAGAACACAACGCCATGCCATTTATTGCCTGCAGCTACGCTTTATTGAATTCCGTGCGTTGATGGTCAGTTGAAAATTATTTCCATAATTTTGTATCTATTAGAATACTCCCCCAGTATCCCTGCTTGTCGTACGAGGCGACTAAAAGGGTTGGTGGTGGGTTAGTGCCCCACCCCGTAAAAAGAACCAACTAAAAAAGCGAATAAAGCGCCTCGGACCCGGACGGACCATACGTTGACGACTAAGGAATGGACAAAGGACATTCTTAGGGTGGGAACATGGAATGTGAGAGGAGTGAATGATGAGGTGAAAGAGAGAGAGATTGTTCATGTGCTTGAGGATGCAAAAGTGGATATATGTGGATTGACTGAAACTAAATGGGAGGTGAAAGGGTGAGAGATTGGGAATATGGTGTAGGTATATGTGCGGGAGTCAGTGAGAATGAGAGGGCAAGAGAGGGAGTATGTCTGATGATAAGCAAGAAGTGGAAGGAGAATATAAGAGAGTATGGAACAGTGGGTGCAAGGATTGTATGGGTGAGGATGAAAGTAGGTATACAAGCATGGGCGATTGTATGTGTGTATGCTCCAACAGAGGATCGAATGGCAAGAGTGAAAGATGAGTTTTGGGCGAGAGTAGAAGCATGTATGGACAAGTCTGAGAGGAGCGAGAGAGTGCTGTTGATTGGAGACATGAATGGCAAAGTTGGGAATGTACGAGTGGATGGAGTGGTTGGTCAATGGGGTGTGCCAGCTGAAGTAGATGGGAATAGTAGTGCTTTGGTGGACATCTGTGCTTGTAAGGGGTTGGCAATAGCCAACACCTACTTTCGTCATAAGATGATCCACCGGTATACATGGAGAGTAATGAGGAGGATGGATGGTGAACTTGTTGAACGAAAGGCAATGATAGACTACGTGTGTGTGGATGAGCGAATGAGAAGACAAGTGTTGGATGCAAGAGTGTGGAGAGGGTGGGGGAATGGAGTCTCGGACCATCACTTAGTGATGGCCAAGGTAACAATGCAAAGAAAGTGGTTGAGGAGGCGAAGGGGAAGACAGGAGGAAGCAGCTCCTGTGAGAAGAGTGGAGAAATTGCAAGATAGTGAGAAAATGACAGAGTATAAGAGCATAGTGGAAGAAACATTGGGAAGGTATGAGCTAGAGCAGATGGAAGGGGTGGAAGACGTATGTAAGATATTCACGGAAGAGATAGGCGCAGCGTGTGAGGCGGTTTGTGGAGTGAGGAGGAGATGCAAGGGTGTGCAAGGGACAGCATGGTGGAATGATGAGGTGAAACGAGCTGTGGAACAAAAGAAGAAGGCATATGGTGAATGGTTGGCGAGTAGAGGTAGGGGAGAAGATGAGAGAGAGAAGAGAGAGGTATATGTGAGCAGGAGAAGGGAGGTTAAGAGACCAGTGAAGAAGAGTAAGAAGAAAGTGGATGAAGAGTTTGGGAGGAATCTGAGTGTGAAATGGAGGGAGAGTAAGAAATTGTTTTGGAAGGAGGTAAAGAAAGTAAGGCAGTGTGAAAGGGGAAATAATAGGGGCGTGAAAGATAGGAATAATAGATTGTTGGTGGAGAAGAAAGATAAATTGAGGAGATGGAAGGAGCACTTTGAGGATTTGTTGAATGTAGAGAGTGAGAGCAGTGTGAGTATAAGTGTTTGGGGAATGGCTGGGAGAAGAAGAGATGAGAGGAGGGAGGAAGAAATCAGTAGGTCGGAAGTAGTGGAAGCAATGAAGAAGATTAAGCTGGGAAAGGCCCCAGGAATTGATGGAGTGTGTGGTGAAATGCTTAGGTATGGGGGTGAGATTGTTGTGGAGTGGATATGGAAGTTGTGTAGATTGGCTTGGGAAGAGGGAAGGGTTCCAGAGGACTGGAAATCAGGTATAATTGTTCCTCTGTACAAAGGAAAAGGGGAGAGAGAAGTATGAGGTAACCATAGGGGTATTTGCCTTCTTAGTGTGACTGGTAAAATATATGGTAGAATACTCATTGATAGGGTTAGGCATATGACAGAGGAGCTAGTTGGAGAAGAACAAGGGGGATTTAGGAAGGGAAAAGGGTGTGTAGATCAGATATTTATCCTAAGATGTTTAGTGAAGAAGTATCTAGAGAAGGGAAGGAAAGTGTATGCTGCCTTCATGGACTTGGAGAAAGCTTATGACAAATAGATAGGCAAGGTATGTGGAAGGTATTAAGAATATGTGGAGTGGAGGGGAAATTGTTGAGTGCTGTGAAGAGTATGTACGAGGGAGCTAGGGCTACGGTGCGAGTGGATGGTGAGCTGAGTGAGTTCTTTGATCTCAATGTGGGACTGAAACAGGGGTGTGTGATGTCTCCATGGCTGTTTAATATATATATGGATGGGGTTGTAAAGGAGGTGCAAGGTAGGGCAGTGGATGTGGGACTGGCCCTAATGAATGAGGGTGAGATTTGGAAGCTTCCGGTGTTGCTGTTTGCTGATGATACAGTATTGTTGAGTGAAGATGAATGGGAGTTGCAAGGTTTGGTGAATGAATTTGGGACAGTGTGTAGGAGGAGGAAGCTGAAAGTTAATGTAAACAAAAGTAAAGTTATGGTGTTTGAGAGGAATGAAGTCACAGAGTGTGCAGTGAGGTTTGATGGTGAGGTTATGGAGAATGTGGGTGCATTCAAGTACTTGGGTAGTGTGATGAGTAAGGATGGAACTTTGGGGGATGAAGTACGTGAAAGGGTACAGCAGGGAAGGAAGGTTGTTGGTACACTGAAAGCAGTGATGAGAAATAGGGAGGTGAGTATGGAAGTTAAGAAGTCACTGCATGATGGTATTGTGATCCCTACCCTGACGTATGGAAGCGAGGCGTGGACCTTGCAAGAGGGGAACAAGTCAAGAGTGAGAGCAGTGGAAATGAGTTACTTGAGAGGAGCATGTGGAGTGACGTGGAGGGACAGGTTGACGAATGAAGAAGTGAAGGAACGTTGTGGGGTAGATGTGGATGTGGTTGAGAAGATTAGGAGAAATACACTGAGGTGGTTTGGACATGTGGAGAGAATGGAGAATGAAAGACTGACTAAGAGGGTGTATGTAGGTGAGGTGGAGGGAGGGAGAGGGAGGGGTAGACCGAGGATGAGGTGGAGGGATGGAGTTGAGAGGTATATGAGGGAGGGGGGGTGAGTTGGGGGGAGGGTAGTCAAATGGTGGGTGACAGAATGACTTGGAGGCGTTTTGTCTGCGGCCACCCTTTGCGGGATCAGGGCGTCGGGCTATAGATAAATAGATAGAAAAATAGTATGGATATGAGTCGGGGGGGAGAGGAGGAACAGGGCGCATGAGAGTTCCCACTATCCATCTATGTAAAGTATAGATAGAGAGATAGATAGTTAGATAGATATCCCATTGGAGCCCAGTGTCCACAGTATTGGACAGAACTGGGAAATTTCAAATCATAATAAAGTAGGGAACCCCCGGGTAGGGACCTATGAACTTCGTGACTATGAGCCCATAGGCAGAGGTCGGTACGCTTAGTACCCTCCCAGTGCAATGCCTCTCCCAGCAACTCTGGGCTCCAATGGGATATATATATATATATATATATATATATATATATATATATATATATATATATATATATATATATATATATGCACAATATGAAACATACCCGGTAGCATTTTTCGTAAAATTAATGTAATTTTTTTAAGACAATAACAAAACGCCAGTGAGGGAATTAGTAGTCAGTCAGCTTGAAATCTGTGGTTTGCATTATGAAATAAGTTTGCCAGATACATAAAATATTTTTATGTGATTTGGGATTCGAAATTGAATGCTATCAAGAATCATCAGGATTTCTTCAATGTCATATTGAATAAGTACTGAGAGATAACATTTTCTTTATGCTGTCCACCTTGATTTTCAAGAGTTCGGTAAAATTCCTCACAAAAGAGTCTTTCAGAAATTACATGAATATTGTTTCAGTGGCACTGTGCTGAGGTAGATATGACTGATAATTTGTTTCTGGGAAGTAGACAAAGAGCTGTAATAAAATGAAAACAAACAAGCCGGAAGAATGCGTAAGTCGAGTACTACAAGATTTGGCTTCTATTCTCTTAATGATGAACATTAATGATACTGAACAAAGGTTTGTGTTGCAAATTAGCCAGATATCGTGATAACAGAGTAATAAGTAATAAAGCCAGTATGTTTAATAAAAGCAGGCAATTCAGTGGGCCTAGATATCAAATAAGCTGCTTTCAGACTTGGCAGACTTATTTAACCAGTGATGAGTACAACCTACCAAGACGTGGCAGTACAAACAGTTCCTGACTACAAATTCTTACGAATTTTTGCAGAGACGCATAAAACATTCCAAAAGTACAAAAACTGAATTCATATGCCGCTAAGGTGGAGGTAAGGACAAATAGTCCTCTTTCACTTCAAAAATATTACGGGCCTGATTTTTAAAAGTACACAGTTAAACAAGTATTTTTACTTACAAAAGAATATGAAAGACTCCAGGTATACACGTTTTTTTTTTTTCCAACTTGTTCCCAGTCAGGTGGGAAAGCTGCTGGTATACTGCTGATCACTCATCAAGCAAAAATACACAGGTTTATGCTTGATGAGTGTATGTATGCACTGTACAGTTTCATCTTATAGCTATAGTATTTCTGTTAATACTGTACGGTATCTAAACTGAATTTGATCATTTTAAGTTTATATGACAGCTTACCATAGACATCACCTGATTGGCTTCTAATATGCTTAACGTCGACGTATCAACAGACATAGAAGACAAACTGACATTAATCTTATCTCGTTACCACTGAACCAAGGTCTGTGGTCGAAGATTTGCTGGTACAGTATTCACTCTAGGTTATTGTACTGAATTACACAAAAAACATTGCACTTTTCTTTCACACTACCAATATTCTTACTTCTGGCAAACATAGTTATAGTGGAAATATAGGTTGCTAACACTAATTATAATATAGCTTGGGAGGGAGTTCCAATGGTCATTCACTATGAACGCACACTCATTAAATAAGCATTTAGCATTCGCACTGCAAACAAAATAATGCCGGGAATTGCCTGGGAAGATTATAAAAACACTTAACGCAAAAGGTATTTCTCGACCTATTTTCATTCAGATATTATGTAACTGTTAGGACTCCATATTATAATTACAAATCATAATAGATAAATAGATAAATAGATAGACAGAGAGACAGATAGAAGCAGGAAGTCAGATGATGAGAAGGTACTGTGTCTGCAAGAATCGAGCAATTCTAAACATGCTTACACACTCTTAACTCAAGGAATGCTTTACAGGCACATGACAGCGCCTCGTGACCATACACACACATACACACATACTCACACACAGGCTTCTAGAACTTTCCAACCACAGTGAACACACGTGACACGACCCCTGCTACACCAGAATTTAGGAAAGAGAGCTCAGAAGGAGAGAGGCCATAGAATCGGCAGGTAGTGGGGAGAAAGGCTTAGCAACTTGGGAGAGAGAGAGAGAGAGAGCGAGACAGGGAGGTAGCTAGCTGGACTCTACTTATACTCACTCGTGTGTGAGAGACTTTGTTAATATTTCCAAAACAAATAAAAATAGTCCCATACTCTTCTTTATCTCTCCTGTCATTCCATGACAAATGGGAACCAAGATTATCTACTTACAAACAACTCAAGTATAACAACCGCTCGTCCACAAGTCTAATAGATAACTTCTCCACAAGTTTATACAAATTCTTTTTATGACATTTGGTAGCAGCGAAAGAACGCACCTCGTCTTCGAATCAACACTGAATTTCTACAAAAGCAGGCGACACTCTACAAGATTAACTTCAGTTCTACAGTGAATTCCTACAAAATATCAAGATTGAAAACAAAATAATACCTCTCACAACCAACAACTCACAACCAGCTCCTGACAGTATTCTCTCCAACCAGCCCCCTCCGTCTCCCCGATCATCACGCTGATGTAGAGGTGAAGAGGTCACAGGACGCCTTGCAAGTAGTTTAACAAAGTACTGATACAAACAATCTTGAAATTTCTACGACGAACCAACGAACTACAACCATCTACAATCAATTACAAGTAACAACTCTACGAGTCGTCTGTATAATCTTCTACACGCATCTACAAGTAGCGGCAGTCTTCATCCTACAACGAGTAAATCACAAGAGAAAAGGACCACGAATACATCAAGAAAGAAAAAACAAAACAAACAAACGAAGAGTGAGATACGACTCACAATTCACAACCACCAGACCTCACCCTCCTCTCTCTGCTACATCCACCCAACCTCCACCGCTGACGCAGGAGTGAAGAGGTCAAGACGACGAAGCAAATACCAAGTCCATATTCACAACTCATCTTACTCATCTTCACTAAAGTTACTCATCGCTACTCATTCACTCACCACAGCTACGGAAGTCGACGTCATCATGCGTGCTTGCTGAAAATACGCCACGTCGGTCAACTCACCACCTGCACCATCACTAACACCACTCCCACCATGGTAAAAATGAGTGAGTTACATAGTTACTTCATTTATACAATACACAGTGAGAGACAAAAATCTTCTGCACAAACATATAAAACGTGCTGTATAGTTACAACTTAAATACATATACCTACTTCAATTATCTTCATAATTTAGTCGTTAAATACTTGCACCAACAATAAATATTCTACACTGTATATATTCATTCATTTATTATAACATTTATTTACTACCAACGAGTGTTACCATTTATACCTACATAAAATATGTGTTTCATACATACAGCTATACATTATTACATCTACAAAGTGATAAAGAAAATATACCATCACAGTTAATCAATGAGCGATTAAAAGAACTGTATTAAACATTTATTAATTAAAACTACCTAGTGGAAACAGATAAATTAAGTTATAAGGAAAACCAGAAAAAAAAGAAAAAAAAATGGCCAACACAAATGACGTTAGCAAGAATGAACATCTTCAACACAATCGTGAAGACAATGATTTCCACACAGTGCTGACACATATATTGCCCACGATAGGTACAAGTGAACAACAAGTCAGTGTATATAATTAATACTGTATATAGTATATATATATTTTTTATATAAAATAACAAAATATGGGGCTATATAATATCATTTTCAGTAATATCTGTGCCTATAAACTAAACTTTAAAAAAGGGTCCCAAGGAAATTAGCCAGTAATTATGCAACCATGAACAACACAGAAAAAGCGTACACAAGCGAAGAAAAACAAACTATAGAAAATCAATACATACAAAAAAGAAAAGAAAGAAAGAAAAAGAAATAAAGTAAGATCACATAACAAACAAATGAAAATAAGTATAAGTGTTACTACAAATGCCAAAATACCACATAAACTACAAACAAAAAAGCAAATTGTTGTCTCCACAAGCAAGTGGCATGGCACATCATCACTATCATCGACCGCAGCATGACCAGATTTAATGTCAGGACTACAATTATTACAATTATGTAACTACAAACGATATGTAACAATTATGTAACGACAAACGATTGCATTATGTTACACTTGCTACAATTATGTAACTACAAACAATATGTAACAATTATGTAACAGTTGCATTAACAAGATGTAACTTTTATGTAACTTTAACTACAATTATGTAACTACAAACAATATGTAATAATTATGTAACAGTTGCATTAACAAGATGTAACTTTTATGTAACTTTAACTACAATTATGTAACTACAAACAATATGTAACAATTATGTAACAGTTGCATTAACAAGATGTAACTTTTATGTAACTTTAACTACAATTATGTAACTACAAACAGTATCTAACAATTATGCAACAGTTGCATTAACAAGATGTAACTTTTATGTAACTTTAACTACAATTATGTAACTACAAACAATATGTAACAATTATGTAACAGTTGCATTAACAAGATGTAACTTTTATGTAACCTTAACTACAATTATAAGTCCAACACAATTATGTAACAGTTGCATTAACAAAATGTAACTACAATTATAAGGCGAACACAATTATGCATTACCACAATATTATGTAACAAGTCATAAAATATTACAATTATGTATTACTACAATGTTACTACAATGTAACAATTACAATACAATCATGTAACAATTCACAATGTTACAATTATGTATTACCACAATTCTGTATTACCAGTATCATCATACAAGTTAGGTGAAATATTAGACATTACTAAAGGGATAACGCAATATGTAATGTATAACCTAGCAGTATTACCATTGCACAATTATATGCGTATGTCTGTTATACATACACATCTTTACAAAATGTCATACAACAACCATTGCATTTATTCAAATATATATACAACTTGTTTAAAATGTAATATTACTGAATCATTGCAATTTACTATGAATGTTATATGTATACAATATTATAATCAATATTATGTACTAATAGATTAGCATATGTCAATGATAATTGCTGTCGGAGGACCTCCAGCGGCGTGTGCTGAGCATATGTTAGGACTCCATATTATAATTACAAATCATAATGGATAAATAGATAAATAGATAGATAGAGAGACAGATAGAAGCAGGAAGTCAGATGATGAGAAGGTACTGTGTCTGCAAGAATCGAGCAATGCTAAACATGCTTACACACTCTTAACTCAAGGAATGCTTTACAGGCACACGACAGCGCCTCGTGACCATACACACACATACACACATACTCATACACAGGCTTCTAGAACTTTCCAACCACAGTGAACACACGTGACACGACCCCTGCTACACCAGAATTTAGGAAAGAGAGCTCAGAAGGAGAGAGGCCATAGAATCGGCAGGTAGTGGGGAGAAAGGCTTAGCAACTTGGGAGAGAGAGAGAGAGAGCGAGACAGGGAGGTAGCTAGCTGGACTCTACTTATACTCACTCGTGTGTGAGAGACTTTGTTAATATTTCCAAGACAAATAAAAATAGTCCCATACTCTTCTTTATCTCTCCTGTCATTCCATGACAAATGGGAACCAAGATTATCTACTTACAAACAACTCAAGTACTGTATAACAACCGCTCGTCCACAAGTCTAATATAATATATAACTAATATATATAACTTCTCTACAAAGTAAATACAGTCTTTCTGTGACATAACAACGAGTTTTACGTAAAATGAAGTTACGTGAAGGGGGTATTACCTGTACCCTGTTAAGTGTAAGTCTGCTGATATTCATCTATCTTAATCCCTTAAGGCAGAGGATCTTAACTTTTTCTCCTTACTAGCCCCCTATGGATTGCACATGATGTGCCCATACCCCATTCGCCTGCTTGTCAAAATCATCATCACCAGTTATATTAGGTGCCAGTATGACTTCAAAAGATGCCAATAGCTTGGTTTTACTTTACATATGGATAACAAGGAACAGAAGAGGAGAGAAAGTCAAGAAAGTCATTAGAATTGTATCCTATACTCGTATATTTTTTAGGGGGAGGCGGTGGCTCCATCGATAGAGAGGTGGTCTACAGTCCTACCGGACACATGTTCAAATCCCCGCTGGGACAGGGAACAGTTTAAGGATTTAAATTTCATAAAATCAGACTTTACTGATCTACCAGAAGACCCGCCGACATGTCGTAAAAATACCCCTGCTAATACCAATACACCAGTCCTGTATGAGACAGCCCGAGCATGTATTCAGTATGGACGGTGGGTGTTAGCGCCGAAGTGGTGACATGTAGAGAGGTGTATGGTATGTAGGAGGACTACTGGGCTTTGAGAGCAGGCTGTGAAGCCTATGCCCAGAGTCGGACACACACACACACACCAAAAAAAAAAACATTATTTAAATTAGAGAACGAGTCTCATACCCCCAGATTTTGATCCTCATGCCTCCAAGGCGTATAGATACCCCAGGTTAAGAACCGCTGCCGTAGGGGATGACCACAAACAAATCGCCTCCATGTCATCCTGTCCCCTGTCATTTCGCTGCCCTTTCCCTCAACGTACACTGTCCTCTCTCATACATTTTTCCTTCCATCTCATCCTCGTTCTCCCTCTCCCTCTCCCCCTTCCGCCTCACCCACGCTCTCCTCGTTAGTCATTCACACTCCATCCTCTCCATATGGCATTCAGCAAGAATAATAAGAAGAAAATGGATGGTATGGGATTTTATTGATTTAAAGTATCAGGTGAAAAAGCGGATTGCCAAAAGGCATAGGAGTGGATTTATAAAGGTGTGTGACAGTCAGTGTCTGGAAGAGTAAACTTGGCCTTATGAACAGATTTAACCTACATGCAAGCGTTTGCAATCATTTATAATTTGGAAACTGCCTGTTAAAAAAAAAAAAAACTATTCCGTTAAATAATTTTCATCTTGACAAGGTCGTCAACAACAACAACAACAAGAGAATTACGTCAGTACAGTATCTGGAACAAGAGTTACAGTGGACAGAGACTGTTGATAAGGAGAACAATATATATATATATATATATATATATATATATATATATATATATATATACACGAGTGAAAAATTATCATCACTACGTTAAGAAATCACTAATACTGTATACCCAGACTTCGAATATTCTTTCCAGTTCTGAACACCTTATTAGAAAACAAAATACAGAATAGCTCAAAATAGTACAGCAAAGGGGGAAATTAATGATTAGTCAATTAAAAAAAAGGTACCACATGAGGAAAGTAGTGGTGAATTGAATCTGGCTATCTTAGCTAGTACCTGACTTGTTTAGTGTTTCTAGTATTTCATAGCAGACCAGTCAAACTGAACTGAAGGTGGTCCTTATAAAACTGTGAGCAAATGTTTCCACTGAATCAAAGATTTTTTTTTTTAAGTGAATTGCGATAATGTGAAACACTGCACTGCAGTATAGTAGTTATGATACAATACTAGATTTTTGAAAATTACTTTAACTAATATTTGGCTTCAAATCCCCTAATTCACTACGTTCACTCCTGAAAAAAGGATTTGTAATGTTTAATGTTTCTGCAGTATAATACATGGACGACCTAAACGCAAAACATTTTTGAGCACATATTTTTGAATTGATCTTATTTTCACTTACAGGATGTGATAGCACAAAAGATGTATTCACATCATCCATACCCAGGATATTCTCATGATAGTTTATCATTGCTGCCTGGTAGTTTCTCTCACTTCTTCCTGGTGGCCTTGACAAGAGGAGTTTCTGAACCGGTGATCCCTTGTCGCCCTCATGTCAATGGCTTTACTTCGCAGAAAAGATTTTATAATTATAACCTTCTCTGTAACAAAGGCTTCGGAAGAGTCAAAAGGTCATTGTAGTTTCAGTTAAGTTTGAAAATGAGCGACCTGGCCCGACCCGGCCCAGTCTGACCCGACATTCACGCCAAGAATAAGTTAGGAACACTCCTATGTGAAGTATAGTTGAAAATCTTTCTGCATGTAATACATTCATTCAGTAAACTTTGTTGTAACTAATAACTCATCCATAAAGGCATAGGAACACCTTGGGATCTTGCGTTTTCCAAGGAAGTGTTTGGTTCAAATCGGTGAACGCCTCAGTTACGAAAACAAAGAAAGATTTTCCGTCGTAACACTGTGTTTTTTGGCATCAACTCTAGCAATTAAATATAGATGATTCCGCCTATACTTCTATGTCAGAGGGAAATCGTGATAACATGGCGCTCGCTCGCTCGTCACGCGATCACAAAGCGCACTTTACTGGTTAATTATGTGTATGTAAATCTCACATCTTTTCCTAAGCTCTCACCCAAGCCTCATCTGCCACACACCATCCCATCACCAAGTATTTCTCTTTCCCTGCCGCTTACCGCTCCCACCCCACACTTCTCCTTTTGGCTATTCTCTTTTCACGGATTACGATCCACTGCCGACTCCCGCACCCATCCCTCTCCTTCCCATTAGGTCCTTCCCAACTTAGGGACAGTCCAACATTTCACCCCTAATCAGGTGTTTTCACTTTTAGGAGGGGATTAAAGTCTTCAGTTTATATTATTTTATTTATTTATTTCTTTTTTGTTCTTGCTACATGCGGACAATTTAGTTCATCCAAGTGAAGACTTTTTACAATGCATGGAGTCGGTGAAATTATATCTAACCTTCTAATTACCTCCGCCAACGAAGTTGGAGAGGGTTATGTATTCACCTATGATAGTCTGTTTGTTTGTCCATACGATATCTTCAAAAGTTCTCAGTGAATTTCAATGAAACTTTGTGGAAGGGTGGGCCACGGGCCAAGAAAGAATTGATGAAATTCTGGGCGGATCTGGATCAGGATTCGGATCCTATGTATTCCTCACAGTATAAGTTCTCAATGAATTTCACTGAAATTATGTTGAAGGGCGGGCCAGGGTCCAAGAAAGAATTGGTTAAATTTGGGGGCGGGTCCGGGTCTGGATCCGGCTTTGGCGCAGGAATGCGCTCCCTGAATACTTTCTAGTTTAAAAAGTCTCTCCTAAACCCATTAAAATTATTTATAGATGGCAAGAAAGAGAAACAATACACAAGGGTATTTATGAAATTAAAGTTTTCTATTTACTTTCTCAAGCTTATATGTAAATTTATGAGTACCCATTAATCAGATTATAAGGACTGCTTCAGCCCCCATTCCTTTCACCACACCCCTCCACTCCTCACTTTCAATTCCACTCTTGTTCTATTTTCGTTTCACTTTTTATCCCCTCACTAGTAAGTCCCATTGAGTTTGATGAAGTTTTCTGGGAAATGAGTGTGTCACCCTTTGATGTCTGAGTGTGTCGAGTGGTGCAATGGTGAATTAATAGCCTCAGATATGTGTACTAGTTCCACCGTTAAATTTGTTATGAGATGGTTCATTGCAACAGTGGTAATAAGTACTTGATGGAGTGCAGTTTAACCAGTCACTCATATGCATACCGGTACCAATATCATAGTGTGTGTGTGTGTGTGTGTGTGTGTGTGTGTGTGTGTGTGTGTGTGTGTGTGTGTGTGTGTGTGTGTGTGTGTGTGTGTGTGAACGAGGAGAGAGATTTATGACGACATATATCTATTGTACGTATAACACGGTTAATAGTGGTAAGTAGAAATAGTCAAAATAATGCATATCAGTCCAGCCGTTTACGAGTTGTTAATTATGAAGGAAGGCATTGGGTAGGCCTATGTAGTAAAACTCAATACCTCCAGTCATTTTAGAGACCAATGATTTGTTTCGGCTTCATTATCATGAGGGAAACCCATGCACTCTGGCAGAACAGAATTTTTCGTATTGTATGACAAGACAGGGATGACCTTTGAAAGTAATAGGTTATAATTATCATCACACGATTATATTCAACTGAGGGAAACTTTTGCCTTCGAAAGACAGTATCTGACAATAGGGAAATATGTTACGATTCATTTACACCAAGAGATGTAACAGTGAATTTTAACTGTGTTTATTTGCTTTTACATTTGTTTGTCCTAAATGTGTCTAATCTTAATATTTTATCATAGTATACACGCCATTTTTTTTTTTTTTATGCTGCGTAGGCAACGGAGAACTTTGTAACAAATACAACAGTGTATTACACATGAAAACACTGCATTAACATATACTAATATACGAGTATGGCTGTCATCTAACAAGTTTTTTCTTTCCAATCATATATTTAGGATTAAAGAAATTTTTTCAGGTGAATGATGTCGTTCACAATCAATGCAATAATTTATCACGTTCCCTCCACCTTACGAGTATATATCTCAGTACGTCTCTCTCTCTCTCTCTCTCTCTCTCTCTCTCTGATTTTAAATGACACAACTACGGGAGGATATCGTGTTTACAGGAAACAAAGCACGTTAGCGCCCGTGTTCAGAGTCATCCACCTGAAGCTAATGCCGCTCTACATTTCACCCTCTAGTCTTGGAGCCTATAACAATAAGTCTTGGAGCCTTTAACACATGAATGTATTTAACTGTCAAGCGATGACTCCAAGAGTTGTATAAATTACATCACTTTGACTCACTTTCATTCTAATACAGTATATAGCCTGGCATCACTTGGTATAAAATCATAGAGTTGTCTCAACCATGAGAGGCTTAATTGACCATCAGATGACCCAATTTTCTGAAATCGTTAGCTTCTCTCACATGATGATCCAAAATTATCTGAATTAATGAACCAAAAAATTCACAGGAAACGTCTCATTACGGATAATGACGACCTAGATTTACTTGAATACCTGAAATGATTCGGGTGCACGAGTCTCTTCTTTTTTCACACTCCTTATTATACATATTTTTCTATTGCTTCTCTTTCGACACAGACTCTCCTTCTATTTTTGTCTGTTTGTCCGCACGATATCTCCAAGAGTTCTCAATGAATTTCAATAAAATTTTGTGGAAGAGTGGGACATGGGTCAAGGAACAATCGATTAAATTTGGGCACGGATCCGGATCCTATGTATTCCGCACAATATCTCCACGGATCCTGATCCGGATCCTTTTTAATGCCAATTATACTGGCGGAGGTATGCGCTCCTTGAGTGCTTTCTAGTTTGTTTGTTTGTTTGTCCACACAATATCTTCAAAAGTTCTCCATGAATGTCAATGATTTTTTTTAGAAAGGTGAGCAGTGGGCCAGGGAGTTAAATTTTGCGGTGGATCCTGATCCTATATATTTTACACAATATCCCCACGGATCTGGATCCGGATTCTTTTTACTGGCAGTGCCATTGGCCGAGGTATGCGCTGTCTGAGTGCTTCCTAATTTAGGGAGTGTTGCTGTTACCCACCAGCTGAGGCTTTTATACTTGTAAACCATATATCTATCATTTTACAAGCGCGGCATCCCTTCTGTGTACCTCCTTACTGATTGTATAAATGTTTTCCACAGATTTAAATGAGGTCTTTGCTAGGATTACGACTGTGGTGTCTCACACACACACACACACACACACACACACACACACACACACACACACACACACTCTCTCTCTCTCTCTCTCTCTCTCTCTTTTCTAGTGCATAAGATGTGTGAGTGTCCCCCTGTGGCGGGGGGACACAATCTGGCTGCACTATAGGATGGTACTACTACTCTAAGGCCAGGTTGTTAGGAAGAATACTGCCACCGTATTCCCTGCATGTCGTAAAAGGCGACTAAAAGGGGCGGGGTGAGGAGACTGGGGACCCCCTCCTCTGTTTTTAGTTCCTAAAACGAGACAGGCCAGAGAAAGGGATGGGGGATTGAGTTATCCCCGTACTCTGAAGATTGGGTCTATGAATGTGCGTGGATGTAGTACGATTGAGGCTAAAAGGGAGGAGATTGGGAGAATGTTTGTGAGAAGAAAGTTGGATGTGTTAGCTTTGAGTGAAACGAAGATGAAAGGGAAGGGTGAGTCTATGTTTGGAAGTGTAAATGGAAGATTGTCAGATGTTGATAGAGGAAGGGCAAAAGAAGGTGTGGCCTTGTTAGTGAGTCCGGAAGTACAGCAGTGTGTGATTGAATGGAAAGAGGTGTCATCGAGACTGATGTGGGTGAAAGCGAAATATGAACGTGAGTTATGGGTGTTTGTGAGTGCATAAGGGCCTGGTAGTGAAAGGGATGAAGAAGAGAGGGAGTCTTTCTGGAATGATGTTGATGAGTGTCTGCAGAGTTTTGGAGCGAATGTGAATGTGGTAATGATAGGAGATCTGAATGCTAGAGTGGGAAATGTAGCAGTTGAAGGTGTAGTTGGTATAAATGGTGTGCCTGGAAGAAATGAAAATGGGGAACGATTGACAGAGATGTGTGTTGAGTGAGAGATGGTGATTGGAAATACGCTGTCTGGGAAGAAAGATATTTATAAGTATACAGTACATGGGTGAAACAGGAGGGTGGAATGGTTGTGGATAAAGCATTGATGGACTATGTGGTTGTGTCTAGGAATGTAATAGGAAGATTGTTGGATGTGAGAGTTCTGAGAGGGGAGGGTGGAGGTATGTCTGACCAGTACCTGGTGGAGGGAAAGTTAAGAGTAGGTAAGAGATGGGTGAGAGCTAGGAGGGTTAAGTGTGGCAGGGAGGTTTTGAAAGTAAGTGAGTTGGATAAAAGAGAGAAAATGATAGAGTATCAGGAGAAATTGAAAGATGAGTGGAACGCAGTGAAAGATCAGGAAAATGGCAGTGTGGAGGAAGAATGACAGTTGTTTAAGAGTGCTGTGGTGGGGCACGCAGAAGAGGTGTGTGGTGAGAGACGTGTGGATGGTGGTGTAAGAAAAGGAAGTGAATGGTGGTGCGAGGAAGTAAGTATGGCTGTGGCTGAGAATAAACGTGCATATGAATATGAAGTGTGGCTGCAGAGGAAGGATGAGGTGTCATATGAGAGGTATAAGGAGAAGAGGAATAGGGCGAGAAGGGCTTTGCGTGATGCTAAAGTCGCAGCAGATGAGAGGTGGGGTAGGTGGCTGACTGAGAATTTTCAACAGAATAAGAAAATGGTCTGGAAGGAGGTTAAACGGGTGCAAAAGGGAGAGTCTGGGAAGGAAGAGCGAGTAAAGGCAGAGGATGGAAGGATGTTAATTGAGATGGATCCAGTAAGGAAGAGATGCTCAGAGTATTTTGAAAAATTGTTAAATGGAGAGGAGGAAAGGGTGGCTGAGATTGTGGCGGATGGAAGGGTGCAATGAATAAATGTGTTGGGAGAGCTGAATGATTCTTTTATCACGGAGGAGGAAGTGAAGAAGGCAGTAAAGGAGATGAAAACAGGGAAAGATGCAGGTATGGATGGATGTGCTGTGGAATGCCTAAAGGGTGGTGGAGTGACTATTGTTGACTGGTTAGTAAGATTGTTGAATGTGTGCTTTGTGAAAGGTATGGAGTCAATTGACTGGGCAAGTGCTTGTGGTCTCGTTGTATAAAGGCAAGGGTGATAAGTATGAATGTACTAGCTTTAGGGGTATAAGTCTGTTGAGTGTTATAGGTAAGGTGTATGGTAGAGTGTTAATTATGAGAGTTAGAGAGCGTACAGAGGGAGTAATTGGTGATGAGCAGTGTGACTTTAGGAGAGGGAGGGGATGCGTGGATCAGGTGTTCGCTGTGACAAGTGTGTGATAAGTATTTACCGAAAGGCAAAGGATGTGTTTTGGGCATTTATGGATTTAGAGAATGAGTATGATAGAACTGACATGGAGGCTTTGTGGACTGTTTTAAGATTGTATGGACTTGATGGTATGTTACTAAAAGGGGTGAAAAGTTTTTATGTAAATAGTAGAGTGTGTGTAAGAGTGGGAAATGCTGTGAGTGATTGGTTTTCCGTGAGAGTGGGACTGCGACAGGGATGTGTGATGTCGCCTTCGTTGTTTAATATTTATATGGATGGTGTTGTAAGGGTGGTGAATGCAAGAGTTTTAGGTGAAGGTCTGAATCTGGTGAATGTTGATGGTGGAGAGTGGAATCTGAAACAGCTTCTGTCTGCAGATGATACTGCACTGGTGACTGGTTCAGAGGAGAGATTGAGACAATTGGTAGAGGAGTTTGGAAGGGTGTGTGAAAGGAGGAAATTGAAAGTAAATGAGAATAAGAGTAAAGTGATGAAGTGTAAGAGGTTGGTAGATGGTAGGGGGATGAATATAGTTTTGAATGGTGAGTTGCTTGATGAGGTAGAGTGTTTTAAATATTTAGGGTCACATGTTGCTGTGGATGGAAGAATAGATGCAGAAGTGAAATTTAAAATGAATGAAGTAGGTAACGTGCTAGGAGGAATGAAAAAAGTGTTTAGATGTTGTTTGCTTAGAATGGATGTAAAGCAAAGGCTGTATGAGGGTGTTGTGGTACTGACTGCGTTATATTATTTTTTTTTTCCATTTGTTTTTCCTTCCTCCGTTCTGTTATTTAAAAAAAAAAAAAAAAAAATATATGGGGCTGAAACATGGAATATGGATGTGGCAGAGAGGAAAAGCTTGAATGTAATGGAGATGAGGTGTCTGAGGAGTATGTGTGGAGTGACGCTTATGGATCGAGTGTGAAACTATGAAGTGTGAAGGAGAACTGGAGTTGTTCGGGAGATGCCTGATAGAGTTGAGCAGAGGGTGTTGCGATGGTTTGGGCATCTGGAGAGAATGGATAATGAGCGATTGGTGAAAAAGATAACTAGATCTGATGTGAGAGGTGTAAGGCTGAGAGGGTGTCACGGGGGGATGTGAAATTATGAATTAAGAATAGCTGGATGTTACTTGAAAATAGAGACAAGGAATTGACTTGTGAAAATCAAGTAATAAGTTTTATTTTATGCCGGCTTACTTCGCCGATTCTCTAAAGACGAGAATTTATAAACTATCTTAACTGTAAACAGCAGAGGCTAATCACTCACAAGTGCTGTTTGTAGTACTGTTAGCCTTCTCGAGAAAGTCACTCCACTCCTGACAATCAATAACTAATGCTAATAATCATAAACAGGTTCTTGCCGGTGCTTAACTCCTGGCTGGCACAACGAATTTAAATTTGATACAAAAGAACTGGCGTAAGTACCAGTTATGAATATTGTAAAGAGTTTGTACAAACTAGGAGTGGCAACTAAAATGAGCTTAATGTGGAGAAATAAAACACGATTCTAATTACATTAAGCTCAAAGAAAAGAACTGTAAATTTCTACCTATCTATCTATCTATCTATTGCCAGACGCCTCAATCGCGTTTGGGGTGGCCACAAACAAATCACCTCCACATTGCCCTGTCGCCTGCCATTTCACTGCCCTGCTCCCAACTCACACCCCCCTCTCTCATATACCTCTCCACCCCATCCCTCCATCTCATCCTCAGCCTCCCCATCCCTCTCCCCCCTCCAACTCACTCACATACACTCTCTTCGTCAGTCTTTCACCCTCCATCCTCTCCACATGGCCAAACCACCTCAGTGTATTCCTCCTAACCCTTCCTATCACATCCACATCCACACCACAACACTTCTTTATATCCTCATTTGGCAGCCTGTTTCTCCATGTGACTCCACATGCTCCTCTTAAATAACTCATTTCCACTGCTCTCACTCTTGATTTGTGCCCTGCCAACAACGTCCAAGCTTCACTTCCATACATTAGAGTTAGTATCACAATACTGTCATACTGTAACTTTTTCACTTCCATGCTCACTTCCCTGTTTTCTTATCACTGCTTTCAAGGAACCAGCAACCTTTCTTCCCTGCTGTACCCTTTCAAGCACTTCACCCTCCAAACCTCCATCCTTACTCAACACACTACCCAAGTACTTAAATATACTCACATTTTCCCAATTCCTCACCATCCAACCTCGCTGTACATTCACTGACTTCACCTCTCTCAAAGACCATCACTTTCCTCTTCCCTACATTCACCTTTAGATTCCGTTTCTTACACTCTCCCAGACTCATCCACCCAGCCTTGCAGCTCCCCTTCATCTTGACTCAACAACATAGTATCATCTGCAAACAACAGTACAGGGAGTTTCCAAACATTACCCTCTCTCACCAGGGCCGCTCCAACATCCACTACCTTATCTTGTACCTCCTTTCTTACCCCATCCATGTACAGATTGAACAACCATGGAGACATGACACATCCCTGTTTCAACCCAACCTTCAAATAGAAAATTTCACTCAGTTCACCATCCACACGCACTGCAACCTTAGCACCATCATACATACTCTTCAGAGTATTCAGCAAACTCCCATCTACTCCATATATTCTTAATACTTTCCACAATCCTTGTCTATCCACCCTATCATAAGCTTTCTCCAAATCCATGAAAGCCGCATACAACTTCTTTCCCTTCTCTAGAAATTTTTCCACTAAAAATCTAAGAATGAATATCTGATCTACACAACCTCTTCCCTTCCTAAAGCCTCCCTTTTCTTCTCCAACTAATTCCTCTGTTATTTCTCTAACTCTGTCAATAAGTATCCTACCATACACTCTTCCTATTATGCTAAGAAGACAAATGGCCCAATGATTACCACACACTTATTTTGCCCTGTTTTCTTTGTAAAAAGGAATAATTATACCTTACTTCCAATGCTCAGGGACTCTACCTTCCTCCCAGGCCAATCTGCACATCTTCCACATCCAATCTACTACTATCTCTCCCCCATGCTTAAACATTTCACCACACACTCCATCAATTCCTGGGGCTTTCCCCAATTTAACTTTCTTCATTGCTTCCACAACTTCCATCCTACTGATTTCATCCTGTCTTCTCACCTCCCTCCTTCTCCCAGCCATTCCCCAGCCACTTATGCTCGCATCACTTCCATCTTCTATGTTCAACAATTCCTTAAAGTGTTCTCTCCATCTGCTCACTTTTTCTCCCTTCTCCACTAGTAATCTACAATTTTTATCTTTCACTCCCCTGCTAACTTCACTTCCACCCTGTCTTACTCTCTTTGCCTCTTTCCAGAACATTTTCTTACAGTCCTTCCACTTTACACTCAATATCCTTCCAAATTCCTCATCCACTGTCTTCTTACCCTCTCTTACTAATCTCTTTACCTCTCTCTTTCTTTCTACATATAACTCTCTCTTCCGCCTCTCAACTTCTTCCACGCCCCTATTTCTCATGCATTCATTGTATGCTTTCTTCTTTTGTGCCACAGCCTGTCTCACCTCTTCATTCCACCACGCTGTTCCTTGCACCCCCCTCCGTCTTCTCTTCATCCCGCACACCACATCACACGCTGCACATATTTCTTCTGTGAATATCCTGCACACACCTTCCATATCCCCCATTTGCTCCAATTCATATTTGCCCAATTGTTCCTCCACTTCTCTCTTATATTCTGCCTTTTTCTCATCCTCTTGTAACCTTTCCACTTTCCTTGCAAATACTCCTTCTTCCCGTCCTTCCCTTCTTCTATTACTCCATCTTATTTGTATCATGATTCTGGCGACCACCAAGTAGTGGTCAGAAAGTCCACTCCCCCAGCTTCTATAAGCTGTTGCATCCATTACACATCTTCACATCCTTTCATCCACACACACATAATCAATCATTGCCTTCCTTTCATTCAGTTCACCACCCACCGTTCTCATCACTCGCCATGTATGCCTGTGAATCATTTTGTGTCTGAAGAGGGTATTGTCTATCTAAGGAGTCTCGCTTGAGCTTCAGCATCTCAAGTTCATGTTTCTGATGTGCCTCGCGCTCAGCACGTTCGTGTTCTCGTTGTTCTCGCTCGTATTCACATTCTGCCTCGTTGTTCTCGCTTGTATTCACGTTCTCTCTCTCTCGTTGTTCTCGCTCGTATTCACGTTCTCTCTCTCGTTGTTCTCGCTTGTATTCACGTTGAATTCTACGCTCTTCACGGGCATCATTCTCAGGTTGCTGCTCGTAACTAAACTGAGAAAGCACGTATTCCTTTATTTGTTCAGGGTCAGTAAGCCCCATATCTTTGGCTTCCTGTACATATATATTAGTAGCCATAATGCTAACTCAACTAAGGCTCATTAAACTAAAGACTGATTACTGACTGCTATTTTGCAGAGAAATGTCAATAATCAAAAGTAAAGAATATAGGCACAGGTTGGTGGTGACCAGTTTTATCTAGTTAAACTTGTAAAGAAAGAAAATTGAAAAAATGCAACTGACTGGGAAAACTATTTTGTAAAATTAATAGAAATAATCAATAACCACCAGTAAGATAGTACCTACTGACTTTAATGATAATACCTAGATGTGAGTGAGTGAGTATTATCTCGTTAATAACTTTAGAGCTAGGAGTTAATATCCTGGAATGAGGTCGCCAGATGTCACGGGGGGGATGTGAAATTATGAATTAAGAATAGCTGGATGTTACTTGAAAATAGAGACAAGGAACTGACTTGTGAAAATCAAGTAGTAAGTTTTGCTTTATGTCGACTTACTTCGCCGATTCTATAAAGACGAGAATTTATAAACTTTCTCAACAGTACACAGCAGAGACTAATTATTCACGAGTGCTGTTTGTAGTACTGTTTGCCTTTCGAGAGAGTGACTCCACCCCTGACAATCAATAACTAATGCTAATAATCATAAATAGGTTCTTGCTGGTGCTTAACTCCTGGCTGGCAGAACGGATTTAAATTTGATACAAAAGAACTGTCGTAAGTACCAGTTATGAACATTGTAAAGAGTTTGTGCAAACTAGGAGCGGCAACTAAAATGAGCTTAATGTGGGCAAATAAAACACGATTCTAATTACATTAAGCTCAAAGAAAAAAACTGTAAATTTATTGATTCCAATAAAAAAATTTAAGTTATATGAATCTCAAAAATGAATTCAAAATAATAAGGAGATACACTCACTCGCTCATTCAAAAGCTAATCAGACTTAAGCCTAGAAAAAAAACGAACAGAAATACTGGTCAGTGGAGGGGAGCCGAACGAGTAGTCTGGGCGCCTGCGTGATGAATACCAGACGCTGCTATTCACTAAGCCTGCTTCACCAGTTCATCGTCTAGGTGGAGATTCAGGAACTTGCAAACAGTCCTATCCTCGAGGCGACTCAAAGCTGACTAAATTCAAACGAGGAAAAGAGTTAGGGGCCGGCCATGTTTGCCGGATGTAGGCGTGAATAGTCAACGGAAAGAGGGCGATTAATATAGGCTCACAATAAATCATTCAGTGAAAGCACTAATGTCGTGGGTAAGAATGGTCACTTGTGAAGCAGTGACAAATGTTCTGAAAACCATCACAATCAAAGTGAATACAAGGACGGTTGAACTGAGTGATGCCCAGTGGGAATTGCACTAGAGTTCGTGGTTTTCTCACTAAAGTACAATGTCACGAATTTGTATGAATACACTTGCTCAAAATCGTGACAGAGGGAGACCATGAATAGGATGGATGGACAGTGTGAAGAGAGTGCTGGATGCGAGAGGGAAGTCTGTTGAGCAAGGAAGAGTGGCTGTGCGTGACAGAAATAAATGGAGAGACATTGTGAAAGAACAAATGATGACGAAGCCCTGAGGGGATATTCTCCCGCATTTGTTCTGATCAGTCTAGTCAGGTTAGGTGCGGGTAAAGGGATGGGTCTATTATGATGTGGCAGGGATAAACCAGCTCTGCTGTTGGGCCCTGCTGCGGATGTCACTGATTGCACTGTGCAGTTGACCCTTGTGCGGTGTGGTGTGGTGTGGATCTGTCCCTTCTCCCCTTTGGGGCTAAGATGCGAATGAATGTGTTTGAATGGATGAGTAAATGGGGAGTGTGTCGTCCTGTCTCAGCTACCTCCATTTCCTTGGGAGAAGCAACCTAGGTATATATATATATATATATATATATATATATAAAACTGTCCTTCTGTGTTTGTAGTTGAAAAGCAAACAAGGGAACGCACAGCTGGCTCTCTCTCTCTCTCTCTCTCTCTCTCTCTCTCTCTCTGGTATAAATCCATAGAAACTAACTTTTGCTTACCGAATTTTAAGTAATGACAAAGAGTTCACATGCTTACAGGAGAGTATGGCTTAGAGGCCATGATGGTCACACGGCAATTCTGATATTACAAAGTTCGAATCTCGGTGCGTGAGAAGAATATAATATTACAAGTTTCAATGTCCTTCGATAAGCCCAGAGACATGCTATAACATCCTTGTTGCTTATACGCTTAAGCACAGAATTTTACTGCCTTCTAAATGACTTCACTTCCGCTCAGATTTAAGGTTATTATCTTGTTCTCTCTCTCTCTCTCTCTCTCTCTCTCTCTCTCTCTCTCTCTCTCTCTCTCTCTCTCTCTCTCTCTCCTGTCACGCGATTTGTTACGTCTTTTTCATTACTCACGTACTATTTGTTTCCCTGTTTCTATGTTTATATAGTAAAATATTTAAGTGTAATTATACGACCCAGCCTCCCAAGTTCGTATTGCAGGCAACCTTGTAAGTCCTTCGACACAGTTTAACCCCTGACTCCTTGACATTACTGATTCATGTTTACAAAGAGACTGAAGTGCTTTGATCACAGTTGCCTCATCCTATGTGAATGAGGAAATATGCTGTTGGGTTTTGATCGTGTGGGTGTCTTGATTATTAAGACCTTTTATTATTCGACATTCAGTTCAGTTAACTCTTCAGGTTAATTATAACGCATGTTTTTAAACATTACACACATGAAGTACTTGAAAACAATCCAAATGCTAATATTCAACAGCAAAGAGCCGACAGTGGCAAGGAAGTTGAAGGTTAACATTTGAGGGAGTATAGTGTGTCGTGGGGGAAGGGGTTGTTACGAAATGAAATGTGTAAGTGAGCCCACTGAAACATCAAGAGTGATAACAGGACTTTGAGTTTGCAACACACACACACACACACACACACACACACACACACACACACACAAGTGCTCGTGGGCCGTTCGGGCTCTTAGCACTTGCGCCTGCGGAGGGCTCTCGCGTTTATGTGCTGTTCTAATGTAACGTTGTCACTTGGATTTTTTGCAGCTAACCAATTGATCGTGAAATTTGCAGCTTCGGGAATGGAACTCAAGTTGTCCGAACGCAAGTCCGAAGTACACCCACAAAAAAAATATATTCGTTACCCTTGTGGTGTGATACAATATGACATAAGGACCAAGGGTTCTGAACTACTACCAGTACCAAATGAACACAGTTTCACTTTTACAAATAATTTCAGTGTACATCGCACCCAGAGGTAACGATAATTTTTTTGGTGGGTGTACACACACAGACACACGGCTACTGCTTCAGTTTATTTTAGTTCTACCTCTGGGAAAAAATATTCTACGGAGATCCTATGCTGGGCTCCGGGAGCAGCGTTTTTTGGTCAAAATGTGATCACTCGTTAGTTATAGTAAAATTTTTCAATCGTGATGTGACCAAATTTTTTTACATCAGCGAATTTTTTGCGATTTTTGTGCCAGTTTTGGTGCAATTTGAATGTGTTGTTTCGGCTGCCCAAAACACACACACACACACACACACACGCACAGGGCTAGTGTTATAGTATATTATATATATATATATATATATATATATATATATATATATATATATATATATATATATATATATATATATATATTCATAATCGAAAATGTCTCAAGTCACCCTTCTGTTAAACTGGTCTTAATGAACGATATTTCCTCTTATTGCTTTTAGAACTTCATGTTTTGAAGATGCATATTTGTAGTCCCGTATGAAACATTAATTCAGTATCTATTGTCGGTGATCCTACTGGACGTTATCATTCATGTTAACAAAACAAAAACAAAATAAGGTAAATCTACCATCAACACAATTGCACTGTCAGCTTCTACTCTACCACCTCACTGACATCAGCATATTACATTTCTCTTCCAATAGCCACAATCACTGACTGATAAAAGTTCTGCGAGATTGCCTTCCACTGATCACTTAATCGATTTTCTCATCCAAAAACTACAATACTGGGACTTTTCATTTCCTCTTTAAGTTTTATGACAATAGGTAGCGACTTTGGAAGACCACGATTTTGAAGTGCAAATCATGCATAAGTGTTCTCTGTGAGTTTTGCTATGCATGCATTATTTTTCATCACCAAATGAAAGTGGCTGCATTTTCCAGCTTATAATATTTCATATGCTCGCTAATATTCGTATCCTGTGGGTTATACAGTTGACAACAAATATTCTTTCGCATCTCCTGCGTCTCCTTCACAGTTGAATTCCTACACTCTTTAAATGTGATGTAGTGCATTGAGGTCAATATCATAATTCATCTGTGGGGAGCAGTTCCCACCTATGCCAAGTACGTTTCATTCTAACATCGACGAATCCAGGGATGAGAGACGCAGACTGACCTTTGACTGTACTTTATCTTTTCTATCTATCTAACTCTTGCCAGACGCCTTAATCCCGTAAGGGGTGACCACAAACAAAACGCCTCCATGTCGCCCTGTCTCCCGCCATTTCACTGCCCTGCTCCCAGCTCACACACCCCTCTCTCATACACCTCTCCACTCCATCCCTCCATCTCATCCTTGGCCTCCCCCTCCCTCTCCCCCCTCTTCATGCCAGCAATTTACTCCCTCTCATTGTTAAGATATTGTATCTATATGTATAGTAGACAGTTAAATGAAAAATGCGTAATCCGTAGTGTTGTTGAAAAGAACAGTGGAAACTGCAGCGTCACTGACCCAACATATGTAAAACTGGGTATTGGCAAGTTTCTCACACCAGAGTCTCACGCGAAAATCAGACAATAATAGTAACTCTCTCTCTCTCTCTCTCTCATATATATATATATATATATATATATATATATATATATATATATATATATATATATATATATATATATATATATATATATATATATATTAGACGTGTGTTAAAAATGGTTATCATAATTTGTTGCACTACTCAGATTTTACACCAGGCTCATCCAGAGAATTTCTCTGACGTGACACATGACCTTTGATGTCAAATTTTATAGGTGTAAGTCTAAATACACCTTCTGCACATACACTTCAGAATTCTTAGTTTTGTTTTATCTCTAGATTCACTCAGTTCGTGTCCAGCAGCGGTGGCGACAACATCTCAGCCATGCCTTCTCCTGCTACCTCGGCCTTCGACCCGTCGAGGGGGGCCACCACAGGCACAGAGGAGTTGCAATGAGCGCAGACCATCACAGGAGTCGTGAAGTGGTATAGTGTGAAGGCGAGATACAGATTCATCAGGCGCCAGGACACTGGCACTGATGTTTTTGTACACCGTCTGGGGATCGCTGGTCCCACTTCACGGCGCCTCCAGCGCTTGTTACGCGAGGACGAGACAGTGGAGTTCCACGTTCACCAGACACCGAAGGATCCCGAGGCTAGAGACGTCACTGGACCGGGGGGTGCAGCTGTGCAAGGGTCTGCCTATGCGCAGCTGCGCCCCACGGCCCAGGGGCGCCGGCCTGTGGATCCCCGATGTCCTGGTGATGTGGATACCATTGTTTCTGTGGTGATGATAAGACGACGATGCTCGTTCTTCTCCCACAGATCTTTGAGAAGAACGGGCTGCCGCGCCTTGTCATTCCACAGAGCTTTGCTCGTGACGCACAGCCAGTCCCTCGTCAGGAGCGTCGTTCCGTCACGCTGCAGCCTCCCAAACCCCGCAAAACACGCAGAATAGGTTGCAGCTCGACGCTCCTCTCAACAGAGCGACTGCCTCTTCCACGACCACCTCTGGCATACCCATGGACACCACCAACGCACAGGACAGCCCAGACCCTCACCACTCGCCGTCAGCAGCTCACTCCATCCAGCAAGAAGACGACTCTCCTCCGCCATCACCACGTGCCACATCTCCTGCTGAGGCTCCAGTGTCGTCGTCCCCATCCAAGAAGAAGCAGAAGAAGAAGAAGAGCAAACGCCAGGGCAAGCCTCCACCCATTGCCCGGCGCATCGCCAGCGCTCTTCCTCCCCTCGATTCTGCAACGGCCGCCCACCTAGCCTCTTGCACACACACTGACCCCCAGGAGATTCTCCTCGACCTCTTCACGCCAGCCGACCCCGACGACGCTTCTGCTCTTCTCTACAGGCAATTATACGTCGACCTGAGAGAGGCGTACATAGCACAGTCCATCCCTGCTAGCCTTAAGTCTCGCCTGTTTGACAGTTTAGCTGCAGATCCTCCGAGGTCTGCAGTCCTGAACTTTATCACCACCCAGCTTCTCTCATAAAGCCCACCGGCATCATCGATTTTTCTCTGGTGGGCCCATATTTGGCCTGGTCCTCATACGGGAGGTAAATCTTAACAACAACAACAACAACTAGATTCACTCTCCTCAAAATCCAGTTGGAGATACTCTATATCCTCTTCGTACCCTAACGTCTGTGAATTCCATGTTCGTTTGCTGATAAACATTTTTTTTTTATGTAGGCAAAGTAAACGTTAATTAGGAGAACGCGGGCCTTGGTGTGATTCAGTCTTCACCATTTGTCTGAAGAGGAATCAAAACATGCGGAAGAAATCAAAACAAGGGTAATTTAAAGTCCTGTAAACATATACCATTCAGTGATAGAATGGAACGAGGGAAAATTGTACAGCATGGGTCAGTATAAATAGCCAATACTTTAGAGGTGATCCGATCAGAAAGAAAGAAGATTTTGATGATAATATCCGATGCCAGAAGTACAGTATGATGGCATAATATCTCTCCCGTCGCTATGTTTGTGGTCACTGCTTCTTGTTAATTGTCTTCTTCCATTCCTCGATCCTTAGGGTTTGGATGCCCAGCACCTGTCAAGCGATGAAATCTCATTCCATTACTGTCCTTATAATTAAACAACCAAAGGCTGACAGCGTGCAGAATTTATCCTTTCTAAAGAAAACTGAACACAGGAGACTCTAATCTTAAATATGATGCAGGTCAGCTTTGCAACTGTGATGAAGCGATGATCTGTGTACAGTACATATTCAGGTTGTCTTTGAGTGGGAGTAATTTAGTTTCATGCTACAAGTGATATATTTTTTGTGGTCTGTACATACTGTTACAGTTCACAGACGAGAAGGAAATAACGCGGATAAAGGAATATAGAATATGTACAGAAACAAGGAAGACGAGAGCAGGTGAAGTAGGTAGCCTAACCTGCGGGACAGTGATTAGGTAAGCACAACAGAAACCAAAAGGATTTAAGCTCTTACATCCAAAGAACATTATTTTACTATATATTCTTGCTCCCACCAGACGATTTTATAAACCTTTGGGAAAGCCTCTCATTCACACGGGGGTTAAGATTGATTTTTTTCTAGGCCCTCAGGTTGAAAAAGTCTACCATAAAGCTGAATACAATCAACAATCGGTATCAATATTATCACGAAAAAGACGTCCTTGGGCTGAAGGAATTAAAGTATTAAGGAAAAAGGAGGCAAGTAAAGTGTATGTACATAAAAATGGAGACTGAAACAGGAACGGGAGAACTGGTAAAGTGGGAGGAAATGGGAACGGAGACACCGTAAAAGAACAAAGGGAACAAATTTAAGAGCAAAGCGAATAGCAAGGAAAGTTAACCAGCTTCCTGGAGCCAGGCTTGAGAAAAATATAACAGTGTTTACTGCTGCAATTACTTTGCATGGCAGGCACCCAGTTGGAGAGAGAGAGAGAGAGAGAGAGAGAGAGAGAGAGAGAGAGAGAGTCAAGCCGCTAGTGAGGAAGGTGTGAAATGAGGGGTTCTCGAACAATAGGGCATATAGTATAGTTGTATCTTATATCGTTTATTTTCGAGACTGATGGGAGTATGTATCAATACTGTGTTTTATTCTTGTTTCCTTTTCATTTCAGTTCTGCATACCAATCCTTCGACAGGATCACGAGTGACTTTCGGTATTGTTATGGTTGTTAAAATGTGCCATTTTTTTTTTTTTCTCGGCCTGAATTATCGGGCCCCAGTTAACAGACAGGACTTTTGCACTCCAGTAGCATTCATTCGTCTGGCCGTCTGTAAGCCATTGCCATTGAATTAGTACAAGCATTTTTTTTCCCTATGTGGAGATTCATTAGTCCAGAAGTGTTCAATATGTTATTTTTTGTAAGCAAAACACTATGTTCTTGATGTCACGTGGTGTCATCGGCTTGAGTTTTGACAGTAAAGAAAATAAATTAATGGATGAGACAGAAGAAGTGCATGTTCTTACCCAACTCTCCTCTCACTCTACCCTGTTTGACTGACCCGTGCACCTTAGATGTATGGGACGAATAGGGTGTGTTTGATTCACGGCTTCTGATTGGCCGCCGATGATGTTACTGAAGTAAATGCAGGCATGTATTACAGTATAATGCAACAAGTGGACATAGGAGTACACCGTGGGTGGATGTAGTGCAACATGTGGACATAGGGGTACCCCGTGGGTGGATAACATACTTCAATTGTCACTCATCGTTTTATAAAACTTTCTAATCAACTTAAAATATATTTGATAATGGTCAACTTTTAAAGCTAATTTTGACCTCTTGAGCATCGGAAATTATTCCATATTAAAACTGGCCGCTTATATTGCAAGCAGTTTACAGCTGTAAATATATCTGTTAAAATAAGAGTTGTAGATTTATATCATTGGCGGCCAATCAGCAGTCGCGAATCAAACACACGCTACTCGCCACATCCATCTCAGGTTCACAGGTCAATCAAATAGGGTATAGTGCAGGTTTTGCAGACCCAGTGATGGTGTGGAATGTAATCAAGGAGGGAAATGAATTTTAATGGGGTGTTGTCGATTTTTGCATGGTGGTGCTTCAAAGTCTTGACGGATGGTCACTACAAAATTTGATTAATATTTTCTTACTCTTCGAATCCTTTTTTTTTTTTTTTTTTTCTTAAGTATCTCCTTGTCATTATAGCAGTAAATGTTGGTGAAATCAGCCATTTTTATGTGTTGTGTCCTGAATTATGTTGAAAATACAGTTATATTGTGCAGAGAGGCTGATGTTGAATGTAAGTTCTGTATCCAACACATTAGCATTCAAATGAAGTTAATTATGAAATGAACAAATTCTTTTCCTCCCCCGTCTGTATCCAAGTAAAACTATAGGGATCCATGGTACCAATATTCAGTCCAGATGTTAAAGTAGTGATCACCCTGTCTTTCCTGAGCGGCAGTAAATTTTGTCAGCGATATTTTCGAACCAGTGTTTGTACTTGAGCGATTATTAGGGAGTATGTGGCTGCCATTCAACGAAGAAAATAGTTTCCTAGACTACAGAAACCACTGAGATTGTCATTTTGTGTGCAGTCACTTAAAAGTAGTACAACAATTACCACAAACTAATTTGTAACTAAATGTATTTAGTAATGCATGGCTATGGTCATGTTAGCATGTTTCTAAAGCTGCTTCACTGATCCTGCATGTCTACTAAAGAAAAACTACACTGTTTTAAGAGAACCATAATTCTCTGAGTGTAGAGTGTGAAACGACAACCATAGTTAAAAATCGTATAATTCGCAATGACACAAAAGAAAAATGTTACATTTTACTTAATGCAGCAGGAACCCCTCACTATGACAGCAGTTCGCATACAAAATTCATAACAGAGTGCTCTTCCAGCATTTGTGAACAAGATAATGATGATGGCAGTGACTACAGTGCCTGTGATGATGATGTATGTCATTGTCAGTAATGACACCGACAACAGAGATGAAGGTAATGGCAATGGTAATGCTGGCACTGATGTTTGAGATAGTAAATGGCGTGAACAATGTAATCTTGATGGTAATGACTTACAATGTTTGTGATACATCAGTATCTATTCGTGATGATGATGACAGTTATATTAACCCGCCCCGTCCCGGAGACGTGAATTCACGTCCTCACATGATGTGCATTCATATCCCGGAGACGTAAATTAACGCGGCAACATTACAAGGTCCCTAATTTGTACAATTATCAATTTTCGCGAGTGATTTTTGGCACGTATACACGGAACACCTTCCTCTACAAGAAGCCAGGCAGGGACATGCTTTACCCAGCATGACCTCCTCCCCCCCCTGCATGACCTTTTCTCAGCAATTCACCTGTTATCAGTGACCTGGCCAGTAAAGCCATGTCATGCCATGGTACAAAATTCAGGGACAGAGTGATTCCCCAATTGATGACAATGTGGAGGACAAACATTAGAGGAAGAAACAGTCAGAAATGATGATCAGGTAATGTGGCAAAAAAAGGTCAGGAATGGTGATAAGTGAGTGAAACAAAGCTTATAATGACTATATTACCATTTGAAAACCAATATACTCTCATACTACATATAAATTCGTACCAAATAAATAAATAAATACCGTTTATGAGTGGTGTAGAATAGTTATCCTCCAATAGAACTCGTTTTCTTTGCAGCCAGCCTGATAGAAAACCCTGTAAGGTAAGAAGGTACTCTACCTGGATCGAGTATTTTAAACCTCAGGTGAGCGATTTCTCTATGAATTTTCGATGTTTCTCACCAAAAGCGGATGTTTGAGCCCAAAAAAAAAAAGGTCCAAAAATGTCGGGACTGGGGCATACCACTGCCCAGAAAACGTCGGGATGGGGCAGGTTAACCCCTTAACCGCAGGTGTCATTCCAGAATGACATTGCAAAAACTGGACCAAACCGCGGGTGTCATTCTGGCATGTTTGTGAATATTTTGAATACCGTGCATTTTTTCTGCGCGCAAATTGTTTCAAGGGAGAGTAGCTATTAAGTTCTTTCACTCCAGCTGACCCCCACCTCCCTCCTCCCACCTCCCGGGCCCCCCACCCCACCCCTGACCAAACACACATCAGTATCTGTCCAGCTTTGTGAGTGACAACAGCGCTGATGTGGCAGTGAAGTGCGGGCAATTACAGTGCCTTTTACCTGCCTCAGTGAACACAGAGTGGGTGTTTATCGTATGTGCAGTGTTCATATATGTTTATAGTATTATTATCAGAATGAGGTTGGCATTTGGTAATGGTGTGTGAGGCGAAAAATAGTGATTTTAGATCACTCACTTCTAATGGCACTGCCCATCCAGTGATAGTCAATGAAATCATGAAACCTACATCATTGCAAAGCCGAAGATTAGTACTTTCTAAGGGTACCTTATTTTTCGCTCTAGATTTATTCTGTGCAGAGTTATAAAGGTTTAAAGTTTGTTTATATTTTGGCTGGAACCCCCGCGGGAGGGGGGCCAGTCGGGTCAAAACAATGCCCGCTGTTAAAGGGTTAATGGTGATGAGTGATTAGTAATGGTAATGATGACAGTGATCTATCTATCTATCTATTGCCAGACGCCTCAATCCCGTTTGGGGTGGCCACAAACAAATCGCCTCCAAGTCGCCCTGTCCCCCGCCATTTCACTGCTCTGCTCCCAACTCACACCCCCCTCTCTCATATACCTCTCCACCCCATCTCTCCATCTCATCCTCGGCCTCCCCCTCCCTCTTCTCCCCTCCACCTCACTCACATACACTCTCTTCGTCAGTCTTTCACCCTCCATCCTCTCCACATGGCCAAACCACCTCAGTGTGTTCCTCATAACGCTTCCTATCACATCCACATCAACACCACAACTCTCCTTTATAACCTCATTCGTAGCCTGTCTCTCCATGTGACTCCACAGGCTCCTCTTAAATAACTCATTTCCACAGCTCTCACTCTTGACTTGTGTCCTTCCAACAACGTCCAAGCTTCACTTCCATACGTTAGAGTTGGTATCACAATACTGTCATGTAGTAACTTTTTCACTTCCATGCTCACTTCCCTGTTTCTTATCACTGTTTTCAAAGAACCAGCAACCTTTCTTCCCTGCTGTACCCTTTCTTAAATAATTCCACAGTGATACACTGTGGAATTATTTAAGAAAACTTATGATTTTGTCGATGGTACTGTAATGGACGACTACAGTAGAGGGTTTACTATGGACCACTATAGTCGCGATGCGCGACTCTGAGGTTGTTATTCTTGTACCCTGGCAACCAACCATTCAAAAGTGCGTCTGATTTCGTGTATAATATGAGACGCATGTGATTTGTGTGTAATATGTTCGTGTATAATAATATTCGTGTATAATATATTAGTGTATAATAATATGATTCGTGTATAATATAATACTAAATCGGACGCACTCTTGAAAGGTAGGTTGCAAGGTTACGGTAATGACAACCTCTGAGTCGTGCGCCGCGACAATAGTGCTGCATTCTACTTGCGAATTGAGAAACTTGTTTCAAGGTTCTGAGCGCATCTAAATTCTTGTGAGGAATTGGTGTTTTTGACAAAAGATAATCCGTTATTATTATTACTATTATTATTATTATTATTATTATTATTATTATTATTATTATTACTGTGTTAATGGTGATAACTGACGTCACGGTGATGGTGCCGACGAAAGTAATGAAGGTGACTCACGATGAGGATCTCATTGCTGGTGACTGATTGTGGTAATGAAGACAAGGATAGTGACGGAAGTTTCACCAATAAGAGATTGATCAGCCAGCCTTCACATCAGCCTAGGCATGGGGAAGCTGAAAGGAAAACCACTTTCGCTCGTCAGTAATTCATTTTATATATATATATATATATATATATATATATATATATATATATATATATATATATATATATATATATATATATATATATATATGCAGTATATGCCGTCACACCGTCCCCTTTAATTGGTACCACAGAAATTCGCTCAGGGGTTCATCATATATATGCCGTCACACCCTCCCCTCTAATTGGTACCACAGAAATTCGCTCAGGAGTTCATCATATATATGCCGTCACACCCTCATCTCTAATTGGTACCACAGAAATTCGCTCAGGAGTTCATCATATATATGCCGTCACACCCTCCCCTCTAATTGGTACCACAGAAATTCCCCCAGGGGTTCATATATATGCCGTCACACCCTTCCCTCTAATTGGTACCACAGAAATTCGCTCATGGGTTCCAGGAAGGGGGCACAACTCCAGACACGAAACGCAAGACTTTCGACTTTTACAATAAAGGGACTGAGTTTTGTGTGGTTATACATATATGGACTGTGAAGTTGTAGGCAGAACAGAAACTGCACTTTGGATTCTGTGCACGGGCGCATGTATAGACATACAAGAGACGAAGATATATCATGCACAGCGTAGGAAGTAGGTGTGGACGTTGGAGGAGAGGTCTCCCATAAAATTAGGAACAGTTTTCCAAAATAAGTGGGTGTGTTGTTGGGTGCTATTTATTGGTGGCTGTATGCACCAGTTACTGATATGGTGGAATGAGTGGACGGGCAGGGACAGATCATGGTTCATGGTTCATGCTTTGTCTACTGCACTTAAACATCGGTTCACTTCATACGACGACCCTGTGATGGCGGTTACTTACCTGAGGCTGAAAGTTTTGCATGGCCAAACAGACCGCGTTAATTCAACAACAGCAACCGAAGATTGTGCCTAACCATATATTTTATGGCTTTAACTCAAGGCTTTACCTGGCTAACCCGGGCAAAACCCTGTAGGACTGCTAGTCCTTAAAATAATATTATTTCAGTAAAATTCTCCCAAGAGACGTCTCAGGATACATCTAACTGGTGCCGTTATCAATGTCCCAGATAGAACCTTACACACTTACAGAAAGCTGCTCAAAAACGAAACGCTATTTTGCAAGATATGTAACTTTAACTAGCATCATTTACCTGCCTCACTTTGCTTGGCGTAGCCTACTGTGCATGCTTCTTTGACATGTTTCTGTAAGTACCACGAACTCATCAGCAATTACATACCATATCTCTCAAGACATCTGTTTTCAGCAGATCATGTTAACTGTGAAAAGCAAAGCTTTTAACGTCCAGAGCTGTTTAAATTCAAAATAGAAAACTACAATTGCTGTCACTCTTGAAAGGCTTTCTTTAGTAAGGTGAACGGTGAAAAGTAACATCAGACAGGAAAAAAATAAAAAGCGAAAAACGATACAGCAAAAGTTGGGTACTGGTAGAAAATCGAGGGAAAAGAAAATCCTCTTAAGTTGTCAGGTGAAAGAAGAAAACTTAGCGCTCCTGGGTTCATCAACACGCGACAAACTTTAAACTTTGCTGCACAACTTTCCTACTGAATCTTCAGACTTTGTGAAAGTTACTGCCTCAAGGCATCTCGGTTCCTTATTCCTTACTGAGTACTCTCCCTGTCGTATTTCTTTTCTTGTTCTTATATAACTTCTTTTTCAAACTTGTATCCTGGAACTCCGGAAATAGTGAAGGTCACGACTTCATACATATCAGCTGATTTTTTTCTTACTTCGATACTATCCTTGCCTTACTCCTTTTCTTGATCCTGTGTAACGGGTTTCTCTTTTTTGCTTGTTTTCCGTCCTGTGCTTTTGTAACACAACTAGCTAGCATACCACAGTTTTACTCCCGCTGTTTTGCATGATTCTTGCGGTAGCATTGCTCCTGAACTGCGGCTGCTGATCTAACAGGTATTGTACAACCCATTCAGAGTGAAGGCCTTGCTTTTTGAATATCAATTTGATTTCGTTTCTTTGCGTGTGTGTGTGTGTGTGTGTGTGTGTGTGTGTGTGTGTGTGTGTGTGTGTGTGTATTTTTTCTGTTTGGGTGTGTACATTTTCATGTATACGTACATGGGATTTTAAGACGTCTGTGGGGCTTGCGGTATGTCTAGCTATCTAATTATCTATCTGCTCTGATGCTGATCCACTGACATAATTATAGATAAATGGATAAATAGTTTGATAGATATATTTCAATTGGTCCATGTTTCTCCTTACTCTTTAATTCCCTTTGCCATTATTGTTCGCTTTTTCTTCAATTAAATATCCTGTAAGCTATCGCTACTAGACTAGTGGAATATCTGGAAAATGTGGTTGTATAAAAATCCTCAGGCATTTTAGAGTCAAAGTTGGCAAATAGGCTTTCCTAGGGTGTTTTTTTGTGCTGAATCCATTTTTGCTGTTTGCCAAGCTGTATCTCGTGCGGTTTTGCTCCTACCGGACAAAATCCAAGATGGCCGCCATTTTTCTAGAAAATGCATATTTTGAAGAATTGCTTCAAATATAAAATATATTACTGGATATAATGCATTGCACAAGCTCCTAATGTACTTATTGATAATAAAATATGTAAAATGTGTGTCTTTGTGTGTAAATAAAGCATCATAAACAGTAGAAATCCAAGATGGCCGCAGTTTTATTTGATTGTTGATAACTTTGCTTCCGGGAACGATGTATATGATATGTTTTTGTTTTATTCTTGTTCCTTTCTCAACATTACTCTCTGACAAGGAGGAACCAACACTGAAACCAAAATATCAGGCTCAAGAAGGATTTATTGAGATGATTCATGTGCCTTTGAGACTGAGAGGTGATATACTGGCACATCCCATGTACAAGGGATTTGTTGTCAATGAAGATGAAATGATATCCTGCATCCCAAATAGCCTTTTTATGTTCCTTCGGTTGATGTTTGGTGGACAGAGTCTTTTGGAAGCAGACCCAGACGACGTAGCAGACGTTACAAAACAGGATGACAGTCAAGCAAAAGTTCTTAGTATTGCACAAGACTTGGTTTACAACGTCACTGGAGGTAAGCATTGGACTCCTAAACATCCTGGGCTTGCCAGCACTTTGCACCAGGCTACACGGTCTAAAGAACTTGTTGAACTATTTCACAAAGCTGGACACATCATAAGTTACCCAAAACTACTGCAGGTTGACACATCCCTGGCTGAGAGTACACTGAAAACAATGGATGCAGAAACAAGAGCAGTGATTCCACCAAACTTTGTACCAAACTGATTCGTGCACTTCACGTGTGACAACACTGACATCAACGACAACAGTTTTGATGGTAAAAACAGCTTCCATGTCACACAGATCGCTGGATGGCAAAGAGGTCCCAAAGCGGACATAGGACTGAAGGACCTTCGACCTTCCCCAAACACGAGTCTGAAAGTTCCCGATGTCATGGATCAACTTTCACCTGCTGCAGTGGTGACAGGAAGACTAGAACCTAGAGCAACTGAGGGCATCAACAAAGAATGGTACAATGAATCAAATGATGACAATCCATCAGCAGCTCAAGCCATTGCCAAGCCCCAAGGACATGGCCTTTTTCCTGAAACGACAAGATGTGGACATCAAGACAGGCTGGACACATTTTAACCAAAGCAACTGTAGCACCAATCCTGAAATGACGAGTGTTGGTTACATACCAATTGTCCAGGCCCCAGCCCATGAACTTAACACTCTCCATACGGTGGTTCAGAGATGCAAACACATTGCAACACAACTTGGACAACACCACGTCGTACTTACAGTTGATGAAGCCCTTTATTGTAAGCTGATGGAGCTCAAGTGGGCAAAGGACGAATACCAGGATTTCCTGATCGTCAGAATGGGCGGGTTGCACATATCGCTGAACTTACTGAAGGTCATTGGGAAACATGTTCAATCATCTGGTCTACTAGAGGCTTGGGTTGAAAGCAAAATTCTTGGTCCTGGTACAGCAGAACAAGTCCTCACGGGCAAAGGCAAGTCATACTCCAAAGCAATGCGAGCACATAAGCTAACCATCCAGGCCATGTGGAGAATCCTGATGCCAAAACTCCTGACCTTCATCCAAAACGAAGCACAAGGGCTGAGGGCTGAAACAGAGGCAAAAGCAAACAGCGAAGACACTGAAGAACTTATTGCATCACTGGTGCCAACGCTGATGTCCCTACCCCCTGTCCCAGACGCATGTGTGGAATTGATCACCTGCAACTGCGCCAACCGATGTATGAGTGCACGTTGCAAATGTAAAAAGTCCCACTTACGTTGTACAGCAGCATGCAAATGTAGAACATCCGATGACGAGTGTACCAATGTCGAAGCCCAACAATGACACTGTGTAAAACACATTGCAACTATGCCTGTTCATCAGTTTGCAATCTGCAACTTGTTGTAATATAAATGTGTTGTCAGCCATCCTGGATTTATGTATATGTTTATTGCTTAAGAGAAAAGTCATATCAATAAAATAATCAATGTACAATGACATTATAGTGGGTTTTAATAAGGTTTTACGGTCGTCATAATGATATCCGGAGAGGCACCAATTGTAAAAATGATGCTTTTGAGTTTAAGGCGGCCATCTTGGATTTAGCCGTCTGACGGTGTCAGCTTGAGAGATACAGCTTAGCAAACAACAAAAATGGATTCTGCACAAAAAAACACCCTAGGAAAGCTTATTTTCCAACTTTGACTCCAAAATGCCTGGACTTGTCCAAATATCTGAAAACAGGACTAGACTATACTGAGTCCAGCTTTAGGCCTTCGTCGTCTTTCTTACCTTGCATTACGATGGTATATTCCCAGTTTTATTTGCTTTCCTAAAATGTTCCTGTCATCTCAGTGGTTCAGTACTTCACCATTCGCCTGAGGTCCCCAACTGTTCTTACCTTTCATTTCGTTTTATTCCAAGATTTTCATGTTTTGCATAACTTTTCTTACACAGCTCTTTCTAGTTCTGTCTTTCCTCTCCCTGCTTCTAACTTCCTACTTTCTTCCCTTTTCATTACCCCCACTTTGCATTCCTCTCTCATACTCAGTTTCTAATGTCGTGCCTTTTATAACATGAACATGCCTCAAATCAGTGCTTAACCTTTTATGGCCTATCCTGAAGAATTGTTTCAACACCTCCCATTTTAGCAACTACATCTGAACATCTTTCCTACCTAACCAAAATTACCCCCCAAATTATCCAGCCTAAACTATCGTGTTTTTACCTAATAAAACGAAACTTATACCTGATATTAAAAAGAAACATCCTTTGCAGGTGCTGAAACTCAAATACTGAACTGATTTAGTGCTGAAACGAATCAAGGGCTGCTGAAACGGTAAGATGTTCAAATGTATGTGTTAAAATGAGGTGATGAAATGAAAGGTGTTGGAAGGACTAGGTGTTCAATATAAGGTGTTAAAATAAGAGTTGTTGAGAAGACTAGGTTGTCAAAGACAGGTGCTAGTCCGAGTGGTGATGAAGCTATGGGGTGTTTATGCAGTAGTGTTGAATTGATTGGTGTCCATAATAATCACCGTTAACCTGGTGTAACATCTCACAGTTCCTCCATTCTTAGTTTTCGCTTTATAACAAAGTTTATTAAAAGTAAATGTACAATTTATATCATAAGAGAAAGTGATTTTCCTTCTCGATGCTAGGGCTAAGTCAGAGTTCGAGCAATAGTACGAGGATGTGAGAACGACCGTGTGAGGTGCCTGATGAATGTTTGGGGTCACAGAGTTAATAAGAGAGGATAAGGTTTAAATTTACAACGAAACATTGATGGCTTTACTTCACACTTTGATTACAAAGCTATTTAGAGTATTCAACAGACTGAATGTAGCTTGAACCTATAAGAATTTTTTAGAAATTGGATGGTGAAAATATAGGACAGATCAACACACTCTGAGAAGGGTACACTCATTACTTCATAAGCATCTCGTTGTGAGAGGCTGTCATTCATTTTCTTGCGTTTTTCTTTGTAATTCAGTAAATTTATTATTCAGCACAGTTCTAATAACTGATGTATGCTCTTTTCCTTTCCATATTTATCATCTGAAGGTACAGAAGTCCGGACTACATTCAGTATTTGCTGCATCTCTTACTTAGTCACGTAGAAATGATTTTTATGGTGATAACATTTTGTTTTTAGGCCATAAATATTCTTCAACAATAGTGACGTCCACTGTGAATAAAAGCAGATTATTGCGTTATATGTATTGTTATATAGGCTACTGTATATTGTTTATAAAATGACGAGATAACTCACCAGTCATATATTTTCGTGTACGATTAATTCATTTGGGTTTGTTGTTGTGTTTTGTTGTTGTTGTTCTCAAGACAGATCTGGTTGAGAGAGAGAGAGAGAGAGAGAGAGAGAGAGAGAGAGAGAGAGGGGGGGGGGAGGTATGGAATAGGTGAGACAGATAAGGAGTAGAGAGTGGTCCAAAGAAATAGAAAGAATGCAAAGATGTGACACTAGTGAAAGATAACCAGAAAATAAAACATGGAGAGGCTACAAATAGGAATGTTTGAGACATAAGATGTGTAGAGAAGAAATTATGAGAGGAGGCGAGGGAGATAAGGTATCAAAAAAAAAAAGGCATGGGTAGTTTATGTGAAAGAAAATGGTGTGAGGAGTGAGATATAAAGAAGAGGGAGTAGGAAGGCAAGAGAGATAAAAATGTGGGCGTATAGAACATCCTCATTATACAATATACATTTTATAGAATCAGCGGCCATTCCGTGTTGGATCATTTAGGATTAACGTCTGAAGAGATTGTGGATGACGGGGTATTGGATCCCCCCCACTCTCTCTCTTCGTCCATCTATCTGTGTGTGTGTGTGTATGTGTGTGAGTGAGAGTGATCCGGCAGTTGCAGTTCATGTGTGGTATGGGCAGTTCCATTCCTCAAACGATCTGATCTTTCCTGATGTCGTGACCCAGGAGCTTTTCATAACTCATACGTCGGACACTCTTGTTCACCCTAGCCCCCACACCTTCTCCTCATTTCCTTTCCGTTTCCACAGACAACCACCTTCTTCCCCACCCTTTCCTTCCCCTTTCCTTCTCTTCCCACAGATTCTTCACATCCTTCCCTTCATTTCTTACATAGGACCACCTGTTTCCCCACCCTTTCCTTTCCCTTCCCTTCCTACATAGGATTACATGTTTCCTCTCCCTTCCTTTCCCTTTCCTACCATCGCATTGATCCTTCACTTCTTTCCCTTCTTTTCCTACATTGGACCACCTGTTTCCCCATCCTTGCCCTTGCCCTCCCTTTCCTCTCCTTCCTTCCGCAGAAAATCAGCTTCCCTTCCCTTTCATTCCCTTCTCATTTATCTTCCACCTGCCTCGTTCCCCCTCACTTCAGATGCTCAAGAGGACCAATATAGATGTCACCGTAATATCTCATTCTTTATAAGCTCATCCATTACGCTAGACACTTCACACATCAGGTACATTAGTCTCTTCACACATTTATTAAATACATCACGCTCTTCACTTGTTCAGCAGGAGCATCTCACACTTCACATATTCAACAGATACATCACTCTTCACATAAACATCACCTACACCTCAAACATGGCACATTCATTAGATACATCACACACTTCGCATATTCATCAGATACATATCACACTTCTCATATTCATCAGATCCATATGACACTTCACACACTCATCAAATACGGTACATCACACATTTCACATTTCCATTAGAGACATCAAACAATTCACACATCATAATATATATCACACACGTCACATATTCATCAGATACACACCTCACATATTTATCAAATGCATCAAACACCTCACGCATTCATTACATACATCACACACTTCACATACTCATCAGATACACACTTCACACATTCATCAAATACATCACACACTTCACACATATATTAGATACATCACACATTTCATACATTCATCAAAAACATCACATACTACATATATTCAACAGATACATCACACACTTCACACATTCGTCAGATACACCACACATTCATCAATACATCACACACATCACATATTCGTGAGATACATCATACATTCATCAGATACATCACACACTTCACATATTCGTCAGATACATCATATATTTCACACATTCGTGAGATATATCACAAATTCATCAGATATATGACACACTTCACATATTCATCAGATACATCACACACTTCATACATTCATCAGGTAAATCACACACTTCATACATTCATCAGATATACCACACACTTCATACATTCATCAGAGACATCACACACTTCACACATTCGTCAGATACATCACACATTCATCAGATACATTACACTCTTCACATATTCATTTGATACATCACACACTTCATGTATTCATCAGATACATCACACTCTTCACACATTCATCAGATATATCGCCCACTTAACATATTCATCAAGTACATTACAAACTTCATATATTAATGAGATACATAATACACTTCATATATTCATCGGATCCATCACACACTTCACACATTCATTAGATACATCCCACACTTCATACATTCATCAGACATCAAACGCTTTATATATTCATCAGATACATCACACACTTCACACATTCATTAGATACATCCCACACTTCATACATTCATCAGACATCACACACTTCATACATTCATCAGATACATCACACACTTCACACATTCGTTAGATACATCCTACACTTCATACATTCATCAGAAACATTACACACTTCATACATTCATCAGAAACATCACACACTTCACACATTCATCAGATACATCACATACTTCACATATTCATTTGATGCATCACACACTTCATGTATTCATCAGATACATCACGGACTTCATACATTCATCAGATACATCACACACTTCATACATTCATCAGATACATCCCACACTTCATACATTCATCAGAGACATCACACACTGCACACATTCGTCAGATACATCAAACATTCATCAGATACATCACATACTTCACATATTCATTTGATACATCACACACTTCATACATTCATTAGATACATCACACATTCATTAGATACATCCCACACTTCATACATTCATCAGAGACATCACACACTTCACACATTCGTCAGATACATCACACATTCATCAGATACATTACACTCTTCACATATTCATTTGATACATTACACACTTCATGTATTCATCAGATACATCACACACTTCACACATTCATCAGATATATCGCCCACTTAACATATTCATCAAGTACATTACACACTTCATATATTAATGAGATACATAATACACTTCATATATTCATCAGATCCACACACTTCACACATTCATTAGATACATCCCACACTTCATACATTCATCAGACATAACACGCTTCATATATTCATCAGATACATCACACACTTCACACATTCATTAGATACATCACACACTTCATACATGTGACTTGCAATACTTTGGTGATAGAAACTCCGTGTACAAAGAGCTGGATAAGGAGTTTATTACGAGCTCACAACAAAATAGTCTGCCCGTCTTCGTGTCTGCTCTCAACTGACGCAATAACGCCTTCGCCGAGGCGTGGGGCCCTGGGAAAGCGTGCTAGGTCAGCAAGTTTAGTGGGGGCATGTATGCATTGGGGGTAGACATATTGTGGAGGGGGTACACTACTCCCCCGGGTAGCTGAGATGGTGTCTCCTGACACCAGGAGTTATATGGTGGTTGATTATAGGATTAAGGCAAGGTCGGGGAGGTATGTACAAGTGATAAGTATGATACAGGGGCAGTAGGGGAGACATGGCCATGTTTAGGGGAGGGAATTAGAAGGATATATACATATAAGATATACAAGGATTAATAGGTACGAGTCCAGTAAGGGTCGAAGGTATACATAGACATAATGGGGATTATACAATAATAGTTTGATACATGGCAAACAAGGAGTAGATATGAGAGTTCTATTGTTGTTCTTCGTTCATTTTTTTTTTTTTGTATTTTCTGGAGGATACACTGTCACTCAGGAATGCATTAAAGAAATACCATCATTTTCTAGTAGGCAGAGTTCTGTTCACAATTTGGGTAATTGTCAGATGGCATTGGTAGTCACTGAATGTGAGGGCACTAAGTACGGGGAGTTTCTACGTCGTGTGTAGGGCGTACTATGCCTGTAGCGACTCTGATTTCCTGGAGTCGACGTTCCATTTTTCTGACACAACCACAGGGGGAAACACAACTGTTGGATGAACCCATGAACGGCTGAAGGCCAGAGAAAATTGATCCATAATGAAATCACTGTCATTGAAGAAGGTTAGCATGCGCAAGTTAGGGGAGGTGATGGTAATGTTGGCAGATGGTAGGGTTGAAGGCGTGTCGATTGGTTGAAAGATGTCATAGGAGTGTTTACGGACAGCTTGGTGATAGCAAGTGGCGTAAGTGATGACGGACTCTGATTTGATGGTACAATAGTCTGGTGCTTTGTAGAGACCACTAGCGTGGACGGATCGAACCGAAGAACCAGGACACATGATTGTGACAGAGATGGGAACAGCAAAGAAGAAGTACTGGACATGGTTGAGGTGAGCATGGTGGACCGGGAGGTCAGGAGCTGGGACAAAAGAACAGGCTGAGTAGATGGAATGGTTGCAAACTAAAGCAGACTCACAGGGTGTAGCACTGCTAGGGAAGATAGCGAAAAGGTGAGCAGCACGGAGATGAGAGGTTGGAGTAAGGGAGGATCATTTCTGAAGGTCTGTGGAAGAAAGGAAAGCAACTGAAAGATGATCATGGGAGAGGAAGAAATAGTCTGAAGGAACAGATACTTGTAATAAGGAGTTGTTGAGGCGGAAAGGGAAGGGAATGATGTGGAAAAGATTAAAGGTTATGGCAGAACGGAGAGGAATATGGACGATGACGTATGTGGTGAGAAGGGTGGCTTCGAGAACAGGATAATAATATTCAAGGGAGGAGTAGGGGAGGACTGGGGAGAGACCGAAGGTGGAGTGAGCCCATTCCAGGACAGAACGGAGAGCTGAGACAGGTACTAAGTCGGCAGTGACACGTCCATTTATAGCATCGACCAGGATACGAACCAAGGTAGAGACTTGAGACAGGAGAGAGTCAATGGCCAGTTGGAGATTATCCATGTTGAGTTTGAGGTAGAAGAACTGAGAGATAACGTTGAGATCTGAAAGGTGGCGTTGTAAGATATCGGTGAAATGGTTTAGGGTGGACGTGACTTTATTGAGGTGGGTCGTGAGCTTCTGTAACATAGTGTGTTGGATTTTAATGACTCGGCATTGGGATTCTAGAGCTGAAGCTAAATGAGTGAGATCAGATTTAAAGCCAGAAATGTCACGGGCTGTAGCAACGCCAAACAAGCCACTCAGAATCTCACCGCCGAAGTCGAAGAGACCTCGTTTCACACGAGAACGATCAATGGGTGTCTGAATGGAAAATGTGTCATTGAGCTCAGTGAGTCTGTTACTTATGTATTGCAATTGCCAGGAGAGTGGTAGGAAAAGGTTATAGAGATACTCATTTGTGTTGTGTGTCCCCATGATGGCCGTGAGATGGTTCCTGAGTCCGTGGAGCTGGTGTGCGTAGGCAGGTAGGGCAATGGCTACGTCAGCCAGGGGCGCAAGATCATAGAGCAAGGAGACCTCGCCTCCTGAGCCGACCAAGGCCCCGGGACGTACTCCACCATCGTCCTGATCTGACCCAGACCCCAGGAGGGTCAGCACTGCCAGCAGGGAGATCGCTAACTTCGTACCTAGAAAATCAGGGTAGAGTTAATGGGGGAGGTTGTGAAGAGGTTGATGGGCAGAGCGCAGTTTGGACCGATATTGATTGGTTGATGAATGAGCAGGTGGAGGTGGAGAGGAAGAAGACTGAGAGATAGGTGGAGACAAAGTAGACTGAGGGATGTGTGGAGGGGAAGAGGGGGCAGGAGGTTGTGTAAGTGACTCTTCCAACACAAGGCCACGGGGTGCTCGCTTTAAGTCATCGACGTGGACCCATCTGGTGTCCTTAGTGGACAGGTCCTGGAGGTGAAATTTGTTGCCTTGTTGGGTGAGGACGCGGTGGGGCCCTGTAAATTTGTCATCCAACTTAGAGGAACGCGTATGGGAATAAGCAAAGACAAGATCGCCTACATTGATGGTGATAGGAGAGGCAGATTTATGTTGGCGCTGCAGCATGTCCTCCTGAGAGGAAGCCAAAGTGGATTGGACATACTGGTGGATTGTCTGGAAGTTGGCCAATTTTAGTTTAACATAATCATCCAGGTTGTAGATGGGCTCTGGCTTTGAGGATAAGAGAGAGTATGGGAGGTCCTTGTCAAAACCAAAGAGGACGAAGAAGGGAGATTCAGCAATGGATGCATTGATGGAGCTATTGACTGAGGACGCCACTTGGGGAATCCAGTCATCCCAGGACGAACTATGGGAGCCTAGATGTCTAAGGCACTCTAAGATTTTTCGGTTGTGGAGTTCTACAAGGCCATTGGAAGCTGGTTGGTTAGGCACGACATTGCACTTACTGATATGAAAGCGGCGACAGATCTCATCGAGAAGGCTATTGTTGAACTCTGTACTGTTGTCAGTAAGAATGGTATGAGGGGTACTGAACGGGCAAATTATGTGATCTACAAAGGCACGTGCAATGCTCTTCACGGTCTTGTCGGAGAGGGGTACGAGGACACAGTAGCAGGAGAAGTGGTTGACCGCTACGAACAAATACTCAGTGCCAGATTCTGAGAGGTAGTTTTAAGAGATCAATTGAGACAGTTTCCCATGGTCGTGACGGGATTGGGTATTGTAAGAGAGGTGCTGGTAAGCTGGTTGATCCTTTGTGGCGGCGGCAGAGGCAAGAGTCACAGTGGGCATTGATATCGCGGCGCATGGTTGGCCAATAGTATTTGAGACGTGCTTGGCGCAAGCATTGGTCTTTACCTGGATGGGAACCTTGAGGAGTATTATGAACAATATGAAGGACCTTTGGTATCAGGGCAGTGGGGACAACAAGTTGGCATACTTCGCGATTGGGCATATCTTTGCCTGTTAGTAGTGTTTTCCTGTACAAGAGATCATCATCTAGCATGAACTCATCTAGTGATACTGGCAGAGTAGGTAAGGTCGAGGCATCGCCAGAGTCTAGGAAATAAATGACTTTGGACCACATGGGGTCTTGGCGCTGAAAGTTTCGAACAACTTCTGACGTTAGTGTAGTGTTTTCAGTTACTTCGGGCTGCAATGATGTTATAGCTGCTGCTACGTGACGTGAGAGTGCGTCTGCGACTACATTCAACTTGCCTGGTACATATTGAAAAGTGGGATTAAAGTCCTGGATGATGACAGACCATCTAGCTAGCCTACCTGTTAGGTTGCGATTCTTATACAAATCACATAGCGGAAGATGGTCTGTTTGGATATGCACTGGATGACCACAGACTATATCTCTGAAATGTTTCAAGGACCAGACTACCGCTAGCGCTTCGAGATCTGTGACACTGTAGTTACGTTCAGCGGTTGTAAGGGTGCGACTAGCATGCGCTATTACGCGCTTCCTTGATGCTTCATCGAGTTGCATCAATACGGCACCAAGTCCAGTGCCTGAGGCGTCTGTGCAGAGAAGGAAAGGTGTGGTATAATCAGGGAACGCTAGAACAGGGGCATTTACAAGAGCTGTCTTCAGCTTTTGGAAAGCCTGTGACTGGTCGTTAATCCAAACAAAGGGCACATTCTGCTTGAGTAAGTGGGTCAGAGGAGCGGCGATCTTTGTGTAGCCTTGTATGAATCTACGATAATAGCCACTGAGGCCCAGGAAACTTCGTACAGCTTCGGTAGCGGTAGGTTCTGGGAAGTTAATAATCGCCTTAGTTTTATCCTCATTAGTATGAATGTCTTGTACATCTATGACATGGCCTAGAAATTTGATTTTCTTTCGCAGGAAGTCACATTTACTGAGATTGATTTTCAGGCCTGCGAGCTGGAGGCGTTCAAAGACTTGCTGGAGTTTGGTAAAATGATCAGGGATGGATTTACTCACAACAATGATATCATCTAGGTAAGCAAAAAGAGTGTCCCATCATACCGCTGAAGACTGAATGGATAAGTCGCATGAACACGGAACGAGCATTTCTCAAACCAAAAGGGAGTCTCTTAAACTGAAAATGTCTGGAAGGGGTGCTAAAGGCTGTAACTGAGCGAGAGGATTCTTCCATTTCGACCTGCCAGTACCCGCTGAGGAGGTCTAAAGATGAAAAGACTATGTTATCTTCACCAAGGGATTCTAGCAAATCAGTGAGGACGGGTAACGGGAAACGGTCTGGAATGGTGACAGAATTGACCTTACGATAGTCGACTACTGGTCTAAAGTTGCCATCCTTCTTTGGTACTAAGAAAAGTGGGCAATTCCATGGACTGACGGAGGGCTCAATAATGTCCTGGTCTAACATGTTCTGTACCATTTGATCTGTCTGCTTTCTCTGGCTGTGAGGAAATCGATACGCTGGTATGTAAATCGGCTGAGTTCCTGGTAGTAGTTCAATCGTATGTTTGACAAGGTCTGTTCTACCCATTGGTTCACCGGGTAAGGCAACCATGTTTCTGCACGAGGTCAGAAGGTCGAGGAGTTGAGGCGTATTTTCTGGGAAATCTGTGCGAGATGTGAGAGCATATCGGGTGAATATGTCGGTGCAGATCCCGTAGAGTTAATAGTACATACTCCGATTGGCGTACTATCATCAGTCTGAATAGTAGGAATTGAGGAATCCTGGCACACCTTTACGGCCGCTGGGTATACTAGGAAGTCTCCAATCTTTACACCACTTTTAAGTTTTAGTGGAGCATTTGTGACATTGAGCAAGTACAGGTAGCATAAACTGTCCTCTAAGACTGTACACCATGCTGATTCATAAGTCAAGCCATTCACACAACACGTCTCAGGTAGTGTTAGTACATCCACGCCTTCTTTCGCACCGGCAACACAAACAGACTTTGGTGAACTCATGCGGTAACAAAATTGTGTACGTATTCGTTACTGCACGTTTCGTCTCTGCATGTTGGAGAAGATCATTCACACTGTTTGAGGTAGGTAATTGAGACATGTCTGAGTCAGCGATAGTGTTGTCAGGAGAGGAGGTAAGAGCCATGTCCGAAGGCTGAGATGATGTATCAGTAGACATTGAGGAATTTATGTCCTTGCTCACAGTCAGTAAAGGAATGATCTCTGTATTCTCAGATGATGATAGTGGTGGTTTGGGCTGGACTGGACTTTTTGGTAGTGATAGGGACAATGGTAACTGAAGGACTGATTTGATCGTAAGAACAGGACAGGGACATTCCATACTGTAAACTGGGAATCCAGAAATGTCTATACTACCACAGGCAGGTAATAAGGCAATGGAGTGTTGTGCCATGGTGGAGAAACCAATAAGGGCATCTGCGGGATACTGCAAGTCATTAGTGACATGAAATTCAATTGGGATAGGGGGCAAATCTCCATGTAGTTTGACTTCAAGGGTGACTCTTCCCTTAACCGTAAACTCTGAGCCTTCGACAACACATAGGCGAATGTCTGGTGGTTCTAGGAAACTGATGTGGTTGTGATGTAGCTGAAGAAGATGTAAGGAATTGTCGGAGATCAGATTTACTATAGATCCTGTGTCCAAGAAGAATGACGTTGGTATGTCATGACTGCATCCGAGAATGACTAAACCTGAGGATGTTATGGGACCTACATGGCGGATGGGGAGTTGGGTTTCTGGTTCTACGTGATATTGGGCCGATACGGGCACGGCGCTTCCCCCGACTGTTGACGGTTGAGGTAACGACATTCCTCAGTGGTGTGAGTCGTGCTTGATTTGTGGTATTTGCAGTGTGGACGATGTGAGCGGGAAAGTGTACACTGTCTGGTTTGGGAGTGAGGACGTCTGTATGTACGGTCGCAACTGGATGCTCGATGTCCAGGATGACCACAGTGCCAGCAAAGAATCGAAGATTGTCTGTTCCGTCGGGCGCTAGATTGATCACGACCTGCGGTAGGAGAACGATGCGTGGCAGGTCTGCCGCATGTGGTGGGACGGTAGCAAGATTGGTCTGGGGTAGTGGAGGTGTGACAGACTGAGGAGGCTAAGGGTTGGGTGGTGCCCTGACGTGTGTAGTTCGAACCTGTTCTTTCATGAATGGCTTTAGCAACCTGAATAATTTTATCTCCTGGACTGAAACCGATTTCCAAGGCTAGCTCTCGCTGTTTAGGAATAAGCCAGTGAAGGAATCTCAGGTAACCAATTAAGTCAGCAAAGTTGGTGAGTGAAAGCATTGGAATGCCATTATTGTCTTCAAACCATTTCGTGCCTACCAGTAATTGGAGCATCTCGCTACTAGTTGCTTTCATGGCGGCGGCAGCTTCGCGGAGCTTGGCATGTTGCTCTGGGACCCTCAAGTCCTCATCTAGTTGGTTTAGGAGATTAATGAATCCCATGAGAGAGGCGGTATTTGAATGCTGGCAACAAAGGCTGATGAGTTCCGTACGAAAATCAGCAAAGGTATGAATGTTATCGAAATGTCCTGCACGGATCACGGATCCGATGTCCGATTTGCCGTGGTGCAAGCGACCCATGAGGTAGGCTACGTTGAACGATTCATCGGTGATCTGCCTATTGTGGATTTCTGTTTTGACGTCTCTGAGGAAATCATAGACAGACCAAGTTGGGTCCTGGCCGGTAAATTTGGGACGATTAGCATCGTCGAGATAGATAGACTGTGGAGGGTTGGCCATGGCTGGAAGTGCAGAAGGGGCGGTAGGAGAGGAGTGGGAGAGAGAGAAGGTAGTGGTAGTTAAGGGCGAGCAAGACAGGGTATGAAGGGAGGCAGGAGAGGGAATGACAGGGGAAGGAGTAGAGGAAGAAGAAGGGAGTGTAGAGGCAGGAGTAGAGGAGGAGGTATCTGGATTTACGAGTGTAGGATGGGTAGTAAGTGATTCTGCGGGAAGTGAAACGGGAGTCTCAGGTACAGGGCGGTGGTACTCTTTGCCACTTCGTAAATGAGTGATTGTGTTAGAGTCGGCAGACGGTGTATGATCAGGTGATGTTTCCGGGTCGAGAGGGCTTGTGGTAAGCTGTTGACGTGAAAAGTATGACATTTAATGTGGCAATGGAAGATGAAATGATGAAGATGGATACGTAGGTGGAAATGTATAATATAACAATGAGAGAATGGAATACACAAGTAGGTGTGAAAATGAATGAAGGTGCGGGGATGGAGGGTTTAAATAAAAGGCGAAGGATGAGATGGATTATAAATAACGTAGGTGAAGATGAAAACGGGGTAATGGAAATGAGATGGAATATTTACAATATCCAATCCATAGAGAAAATCAAGGATAATCTTTATAGAAAGGTAAGGGATACTATAGTTACACAGTAGAGACGGGATTGACGAGATGTATGACGTGCAGGCGTGGCTGGGTCTGGCGGGGCTGGGGCGGGGCGGGGCGGGGCAGGTCGGGGCGGGGCGGCAGTGGAGAGACAGCTGGGCGGAGAGGAGAAGAGACGCTGCGATGAGTCACCGGCAGGGAGTGGCGGTCCTAGGAGGCTCACGTAATTCAGACCACATGGGGGTGAAGGTAGGGCGTGGCAGCGATGGGGCCGGTGGTGGGTTGTGAGGGCAGATGTTGGTTCAATGCAGGTGTAGGACTGTTGAGTTGCAAATGCAGAGAATGGCGGTGGGCAGACAGTGGGCAGACAGTGATAAGTGGCACCGTGGGGGCAGGAGTTATGATGAGTTCGGAACAGGTGCTGGGAACAGGTGCAACAGGTGCGTAGGTCGGCGATGGTGACACTTGCGGTCAGGAACAAGGTGTGTGGGTGGGGTTGTTTGAGAGGTGAGCACTGGTGAGAGAAATTGTACACTCGGAAAGCACAGCCAGGAATTATACCACCAGAGGCACTGAGGAGGGGTGAGGCTGGGAGATGCGAGATGTCGTGTATCTGTTGGTGTCACTAAAAATCGGAGGAGGCGGTCAGAATCTGATGGTTCGAAACACCGCTGCTACCAAATGTAACTTGCAATACTTTGGTGATAGAAACTCCGTGTACAAACAGCTAGATAAGTAGTTTATTACAAGCTCACAGTAAAATAGTCTGCCCGTCTTGGTGTCTGCTCTCAACTGACGCAATAACGCCTTCGCCCAGGCGTGGGGCCCTGGGAAAACGTGCTAGGTCAGCAAGTTAGTGGGGGCATGTATGCATTGGGGGGGGGGGACATATATACATCGGGGGTAGACATATTGTGGAGGGGGTATATACATTCATCAGACATCACACACTTCATACATTCATCAGATACATCACACACTTCACACATTCGTTAGATACATCCTACACTTCATACATTCATCAGAAACATTACACACTTCATACATTCATCAGAAACATCACACACTTCACACATTCATCAGATACATCACATACTTCACATATTCATTTGATGCATCACACACTTCATGTATTCATCAGATACATCACGGACTTCATACATTCATCAGATACATCACACACTTCATACATTCATCAGATACATCCCACACTTCATACATTCATCAGAGACATCACACACTGCACACATTCGTCAGATACATCACACATTCATCAGATACATCACATACTTCACATATTCATTTGATACATCACACACTTCATACATTCATTAGATACATCACACACTTCACACATTCATTAGATACATTCCACACTTCATACATTCATCAGAATCATCACACACTTCACATACTGTATTCGTTAGATAACTTATTTCAACAGCTGTCTCCCACACCAGATGCATTGCAACACGGTCATCGCACTCCTCTCATGCTATAAAACTGGACCAGAATGTGATTTATAACTGGCGTGTTACAACGGAGGTGATGTGACATTTACGCTCACACACCAGGTGGTGCGTGAGGGTTGAAAGATGCCTAGATTTGTTTTGTGTATCAAAGGTTGGCCTTCCAGTCCACACCCGCAGAGGTTAAAATGAAAAAAAAAAAATGGTCATTATTTATTACCTACATGCTTAGCTGCTAAACAATACTTATAACTGTTTTGTAAACAGCTTTTATATTTACATGCAAAGCATAAAGTTTTTCTGCATTTCACTGTTTCATCCTACAGTATGTTCTCCGCGCTTGCCCGGTATTTTACCCTTTCTTGTTTAATCATTTCATCAGATACCCTGTCACACTTCACGCACTCATCAGATACCTCTTTCATTCAGACTCTTCAGATAACCATCACACATCTCGTATCCATCAGATGTTTCTACTTCACACTCTTCAAATAACTCCTTACACATCACACATCCATCAGATAACCCCATCACCCTCCGTACATACATGAGATACCTGTTTCGCCTCTCATTTGTTAACCCCTCACACATCACACAATTACCAAATACCCAGCCATACTTTACACATTCATCAGAAGGCTCATTCACTGTACACCCCTCATATAGCCCCACCCCACCGCTACACTCAAACTCACAGGCACCCAAACCACTAAATAAGTAAAGCCCAACATTTTGTAGTCATCAGTCATCCCCTCACTTTTTTTCCATTAGATATTCCTTCACATTTTACACACTAATCACCAACTTCTCATATCTTTTCTGCATAGTTTACCACACAATCAGTTTATCCACCATTACCCCCAAAACACGTATCATACATTGTATCTTTGCCACAAGTACAAAATCTAATTATTTCCCTGCCAGACGGATAAACAAAGGGCCCAGAAGGCACATATGCTCACTGTGACTTACACAAACAAGTGGACAAATACAGTTTAACATGTCTTCAGACACAACAACTTACCCTATATAAACCAGAGTAGTATATCCACTTTGTAATTTTAAATCTCCAGTCTTTCTCATGTTGCCATTTCTTAGGGTCTTCGTGTATTTGTCTACATTCTGCCACTCATATATGTATAATTTTATCTTACTTTCACTCCCGATACATCTGTCAACGTCAGTCATAAAATGTAACTTCATTCTGACTCTCCCTCGTGTTCAGTTCATGAGGACCAAGTTTTTCAAAAATTTATTGTAAATAAATTATAAGGAGATACGACCACGAAAGCTCGAACGAAAATGAATACTGTAAGGAGGAATACCACTGGAGCTGTGAGGCTTGATACGGATGCGGGAAATAGTGAAGATGTCTTTTTTAAGTAACTGCGGGTGCTTACCGAGAAATCAACAGATAATGAGAATATTGGCAAACACGCATTTTTTTTAATACATTGTTTATCTTTGAAAGAAATATGAGTATTTCCCATACTGACACTGCATTGTCAGAGCTAGGAACCAGTGTGAACAAGAAGTGTTTTCTTTGTGATGGATAGTGCTGACACTTTTTTTCTTATGTTCCCCTAATGGCATTATTCCTTACCCAACAGACTAGCTGGTAAGAAAACTACTGAAACATCGATGGGTGTCCTCCTATCCTGTTCGAATCGTAATGTAAGTGTTCATCGCTTCATGTGTAATTGTGTGTGTGTGTGTGTGTGTGTGTGTGTGTGTGTGTGTGTGTGTGTGTGTGTGTGTGTGTGTTTTCGTGCGTGCGTGCCTGCGTTTGTATGCAATTTTTCTGTCAGTATTTGCCAATATTGCTTGTCAGAGGTGGGGTTAGGAAAACAGTGATAAAATATTGCGCTCATGTTTTTTCTCTAGTCCCTTGTTGATATATAGACGATAAATCAGGTGACTGGACCATTCATACACCTTGGCATTTCTTTTAGTGTAATATTGCAAAGGCCTCCGTGTCCGTTCTCAAAAAGTTTTGTCTTTTGTACATTGAACAAAAATCTGCAGCAGTGTACTTGATTCCCAGTTCCACTTAAAACAGTATCTGAGTTATAAGAGACTGAGAACTAACGACTGAGTTAAAATCAAGAGGAAGATACCTTGTCCTTTTTTACCATGGCCTTTTCGAGTTAGTTATTTATAACATCAAGAGCCTGCTAAGGACTCCAACCGATTGGTAATTACGGTGAATAGCTGTTGTTATTCGCTGGATTACGTCATGGTGTTCTTCACAGATAAAAGCTGTAATGTAGTTTCTGTAACTTAAATAACTTAGCAAAGAGTCAGTCCTTCTTGTTCTTAGGTCTTATTTCTTGGATTCGTCTCATTTGTCTGTAGCTTTTAAATACAATATTTTAAGCTAATCTTACTGCACACATTCACTAAAGAATTATTACGACTCAAGTTTGCGGTTATATGGGTGGTCTCTTCATGGGTTATATGTTGGTATAATTGTTAATGAGGCATGGAAAAATCGTATAATCTTTTATGTCTGCCATACACGTGCCAGATGATATTTTCGAAAATTATATACCTTAAGTCGTATTCCGTAACGTATGGGTAAAAAGTGAAATGGTATTATGGTAAGAGAAATCGAATGGAGTGCAAGTGATTATACGGTATTCCACTTGCACAGTGATTGGTGTCCCCATCTCTCACCTCACCCCAAGAATATTACTAGGGGTACTGCCACATTTCTATACAACCGTACATGATTTAATTCCGTGTTCTTACGTGCATCTTATTTTAACATCGACCTTTTAAAGCCATTACATAATGCTGAAAAACATCTTGTTCTAAACAGGTCATGAGGTTTACTCCCTTGACGAATATTTTCTCCATTTACTGTAGATCTTTGAACTCTCGCATCAGCAAAATATCTTTAATCTCGTTGACTTTGCAAAGGATCATTCTGTGTTGTTTTAGCTACCAGGATACTGCTATTGCATGTTTATGCAATACTTCCGTTAAAATTACATGTGGTTTAAGATCAACCTGAGAATATTGGCTTCAAGGAAAAGCACTCGGTAACTATTGTCGAAATATCTCTACGATGCCTTATTATAGATTTTTTTAAATTGTTTATGAATGTATCCTGTTTTGGCCCTACATTGTACTAGGCATACAAATGATCAAATTTTTTAGTTTGCCTTAAGCTGCAGTGAAGATACAAATGGATACCAAAAACGTATAGACTGGTTAAAGATAACTAACTACGATCACGTAGTCTTTGTTATCACGCCGACATTCACTGTGGAACCTTCGCATTACATGATATAGTAATGTACCTCCCGTCATTTTTAATAGGATAATATTATTGACTACAGACAGTTCAGACCACTGGCTTTCCTTCCATTTATTACCTGCAAATGCAGAGATCAGAGATTTTCCTTACTGTATTTTCAAGCTTCAACTGATTTTTTTGCAACTATATGATCAGTATTTAAATAAAGAGGAAAAGAAACATTTAAGATGAGCAGGGAGGAATTTGGTTGGCGTTAACCTGTGTTGTACCTTTTACAACTCACTCTGATGCTTCTCTCATTACTGGTGGTCACTGTGTGTGTTAGTAATGAATTCTTTTTTCATGGAACGGCTGTGACAAGTGTCGTATTGTGCAGGCTGCTGCATCACTCTCGCGACGGGTTATTTATACAACCATTACTTTGCTGTCAATCACACCAGTTCACTAAACAGTATTAACAATCCCTCATTACATATTTTGCTGAGCAAGTAATTTCAGGAACAGACACCTGTCGCCATCCTTTTAGTGTTCACTTAGTGAGCGTCCACACGTGCCCTCGAACATATGTTGGCCAAGGTCTTGATGTTGGCAACACAGCTGACATGTTCGGGTACATGTATGTAGCAGTATTTGGACAGATGTATGCAAACATGTTTCAGTGCAGCTTCGAACACTGACAGCGATGATGGGATAAGTGTGTCCATACCATGCAGCTGAGACTTCATCAAGATGTTGCCAACATTATCCGGACACTGCTGTTCCCAACACATTTGCAGCCTGTTTGGTACTGTGTCGCTTACATATTGCCAGCGCTTGTTTGAGCACACGTGTGGACGTGACCTTAGGTTTGCTTCACGAAGGTTTTGCCGAACTAAGCATCCACTGTAGTAAATATGGCTAACTATTAAATTATATGTTTATATATTTTGTCTTTTGCATGTCTGTGTAAAAAATATAAAGGTAATAAATATTAACTCAAATTCCGACACTTAAGCTTGTTGTGCAGAATGCAGATAAAGTTTTAAAAGGCACTACCTACTGATGAACTTATAAATAATAACCTAACAGTGTAACCAGCTATTTCAAGTTAAATATTTTGTTTACTAGTGGGCACAGAGAAAAAAATCAACACGTTTATAACAATGAAAATACGAGAGCATACGTATAACTGTGTAACATAATCAAAACGCCATATGCACTAGTACAAAACACTCAGATATTGCATTTCTCGGCAAACGCCGATAAATTTTAGTATTTACTGCTGTAATTTTTCTTTAATACCAGATGAATACTTTTATCATCCCATATAGTCAATTAATTCTACGGACTTGGTGTACCATGTTACGCAATATCAGAGAGTGCATGTCTTAGCCAACGCCAATAAAATTTATTATTTATTCCTACATCTGGATTCGGAACAACCTCAAAATCGAGCCAGTTCTTCCTTGACTCAATACCCATCTATCCACTACATTTCATTGATATCCAATATAGATAGATAGATAGATATCTTATACACAAACAAACATGCTCCAGTAAATACACAAACTTTGTCCAACTTCGTTGACGGAGGTAAAGATATATCAAAATGAGTCCGCTACCGGCAACTGTTCTTATTATAATTATCGTCATTCAGTGATTCCTGTTGCTCTGACTTTCTGTCGGAAGGTTTTCAGTCAAAATTAAGAATACTGATAGCCCTCTGACGACAAGTATCAGTTTGGGCCTCTGTTATAGCGTGATATTGAGTAAGATAATTTCTTCATAATGTATTACAATTTATTGACTCCCATTCTTATTTTGGCACTCAAAGCTAAATTTTTGTTCCTTTTTCAAAAGTGTTGTACACTGTAAGCAATAAAAAATAATTCGTTTTATCTTCTTTCTCTCATAATTATATGGTTTTGTATGTCATCATGTTATGTTTTAGTAAACACTGTGTTTACTTTGCGCCTTAAGCCTTAAATCAAATTAACGAACAAGAAAAAAAAATATTGGGAAATGACTGTTGCTTGTACTGGCAGGCAGGTTCAGATTAGTCTTTCCTAAAATACTTCATGCATTTTATACCCTCCCAATGCGATATTCAGATTTTTCCTCAGTGACTGTATTTTTTTTTTTTTTTTCAGTAGCGAGGCGCCACACTTTGTGTTAGGCTTAGAAACAATTACTATACAGTGCACCATTCAGGGCTTTGGCAGAAGCTTGCTATTATATTATGGTTAACTCTTGATGATTTTGCTCAGCACACACAAACACATCGTCGTCGTAAGTTACATATATTTTTGCCGCACATATGGGGGCGGTCACACTCAGTGTGTGTCCTAACTGTGCCAATAACTCACTCACACACCAACTGACCTACTCATTGCATCTTTTTTAAGAATAAAATATGAATATTTGAGGTCGTAGACTCGTTGTGTTGTGTGCGCCGCACTTACTGGGTGAGTGCTGCAAGGTAAGGATTACTGCTGAAGTACAGTAACTGGTGTTTCCCTGAGACGTGTCTGAGGTGTGTCTAAGGTACGTGTGGTGTGCATCTGGTGTAATGTGTTGGGGTGGTGGTGGATGTGGCTGGAGTGCGGCTCTCAAAGGTGTCTTTTGTGTTAATAGTTGGATAAGTTTGTTCCGATCCTGAGCTTGAGAATTTATTTCTATTATTTTATCCTCTTCATTAGTGCTTAACCTCTATAATTATTAAATCTTTCTATCTTATGATGAATTTGTTTAATTTTGGAAAGGTCTATTGTACAGAAGATATTAACGAAGACTATATAGCTATCCCATCTAGTCTGATAATTCTGTCCTAAGATGAATAAAATCGATTCGTGTTACCAAGCATAAAACAATAAGACAGGTGTTCTTAATGTAGTGCCACGATACCCCCAGGAGGATATCCAAAAAGGCATCCTGAAAAAAAGCGAATTTCTTGTGTGGTAATACTTTCATACACAATAATGTCTGTATAAATGTTGCTTTGATGAAAACTAAGATAAAAAAAAAACATGCATATAAATATTTTTCTGTTTACTTACAGGAAGCTAAAAGAGTGAGGAGTAATAATATCTGAGAAGGGGTATCAGGCTGACTTGGGGTTGAACCTGAGGGTTTCGGGGGCGACAAAGTTCAAGAACAGCAGCAGTAAGACGATATCTGCTAAGAGGGTATAGCTGCGTCGTACTTCCATATGTCAAGTGAACATTTAATTTTTGTCGCAGTTCATAGCAACAATATTCTGTTGCATAGTTATCAGTTATAGAGATAAAAATAGAAAACTTTTTTTTATATATAGGGTCAGATATTGTTATTTATCTTCTCTCATGTTCTTTCCTTAATCAGACAATAAATGAAAATTACTGTACTAGTTAACAACTCGATTTCGAAAGCCTACGTCGCGTGGCTTATGTGACGTCACAGGACCCAATTTCAAATATCGGGATCACTTGTCCAGGATATACGTTGATTTTTACTGTAACATCATCATATTTCACTTTTGATTTACGGTACATGTCTTTTGGCTTTGCTACTTGGGGGCGGTCACTCAAAACGAGCCTTTAGCCTCAGCGCCAGTTGATGTAAGGAGCTTTTTTTTTCTTTCTTTCTTTTTTTTTTTTCTTTTTAAGAACAAAGGTGTCTTTGCTGAAACTCCCGATTCCCATACTCAAACAATTTTAAGGGTGCCTTTGGTGTGCCTTTCCGCGGAAATGCAACTTTCCCTTCGAAGGCACTTTCTGATACCCCAGCCAATTGCAGCGGTTATGAAAATCACAAAGCAGAATTTCGTATCAGCTGACGGAAGTAAACAAAAATCAAGTGGGCATGCAACGCAGCAGTCCCGACATATTTCAGCTTTCGTAGTGATATTTTGAGGGAGTGATGATTAATCGTAAGCTGGTATTCGATCCCACTGACTTGAAATCTATGTGGGAGACCCATTAATCATTGGACATAATAAAGATACGGTGTTTTCATGTGTGTACCTTCAGTAACACCTTAAACATTTACTACACACACACACACACACACACACTCTCTCTCTCTCACTCTCTCTCTCTCTCTCTCACTCTCTCTCTCTCTCTCTCTCTCTCTCTCTCTCTCTCTCTCTCTCTCTCTCTCCCTCTCTCTCTCTCTCACTCTCTACTAGTATATATATATATATATATATATATATATATATATATATATATATATATATATATATATATACTGTGAGTCAGTGAAAATGCACCAGTAGTTTATCTGTGGTTTATTGTATGTAAAGCTTGACATTTCTAAATGCCATTCACACAGTGAGTCCATCAATATCTTCCACATATTTACTACAGAAAATACGGGCGAGAAATTCAGTACATAAACATTCATCAGCGCATCTGCGACTTGACCCATAGACAGGCAACTCCACACTATGCATGTCAATCAGTACTGGGTGTGGCCACCATTTGCAGCCATGCAAGATGTAATCCTACACCTCATACTGAACACCTCCACTGTTCTTGCACTGCCTAGATCAGTTGTCGTCTGTTTTGTGGTTTGGGGTCACGCGAAGAGAGGCATCTCTTAAGATAATCTCACACATGTTCAGCTGGATTTAAATCAGGTGAGAAAGCAGGCCATGACAATATGTTACCATTCTGGGTGTGATGAAACTCAGCTGTGACACGAGCAGCATTTGGACCAGCGTTATTTTGTTGCAATGTTGTTACACGTATATGGTTGTGTAGAAACGGGATCATAATTATGTTGCCGGAGAACATTGTCGACGAACCCTCGAGCCGTCAGGTTGCTTTCAATGATGACTAGAGGCGTTTTGTAGTCGGCTGGAATGCCTGCCCATGCCATGATGCCGGTTCAACCCCAGCTGTTACCGTCTCACACAAGAGGTAGCATAACGTTCATTACGTCGCCTCCAAACACACAGACGTCCGACGAAGTGATCTACACTGAAACAACATTCGTCAGTGAAGAGAACAGCACTCCACTGTCTTCTGGTCCAATTTTCATGTTGGATACACCACTGTATTGTGTTCCGACGACGGGCAAGTAAGAGATCCAAACCTCTTGCTAGTCTACGTGCGATTAGGCCAAACGACCGCAGTCATTGCCGTACGGTGGACCTGCTTGTACGACGATTACATCGACCAGGGGTCTCATGTGCTGTTTACGCTGCCGATCAGAATCTGTCCCGGTGATGCAGCTTCCAGATGTGGCGATCTGTCTTTCTGTTGTGACGTACTCTTCCAGGACGCCGTCGGTCGTTAACGTAGCCTGTTTCATGACGCCTCTGGATGAGCTTGACAATCGTTGAATGATGACACCCCATTCAACGGGCTACCTCCAGCATCCCTAAGGCATCATGACGTTCAAGGCATGACAAACATGGCATGGCAGCAGTCTTTCAAGAACTTACAGACCGTATTCCATTTACACACGATCAAACCTTCGTTCTAGACGTAGAGCAGCCACGTGTTGCATTTCCAACAATAGGCAGTGAATGGAGTGAGTTGAATAGATTATTCTTATCTCTGAGACATTGCTTCTTGAACAAAGTGACTCTTTTTGTTCAAATGGGTGTTGTATGAGTACATGATCATGCGAAATCAGATCAGTGTTGGAAACAAGTGACGGTACACGAATTATTCGATCTGTATTAGGTGGTGCGTTTTCATTGACTCTCTTGTGTGTGTGTGTGTGTGTGTGTGTGTGTGTGTGTCAAACAAACACTAAATATTTGTCTGGCCATTAGTACACTTTTCTAAGGAAAAAAATGACATTAATATATTATTTCCTAAACCCACTAGTGGATCAGCAGCTGCATTCCTAGGAAGAGGAGTTAGGTTTAGATGGTAGAAACGCCAGTATTACTGCATTTCAGTTTTAGACCAAATTTTCCTTGATTTTGTCTTGTAGCTTATAGTCCCAACTACAACAGCAGGTCTGTCTCATCACAGGGAAAACATTTTCCTAATACTGTCTTTTCACATGTGATTTGTAATAATTAGGTTATTATTTTTTTAGGTTAGTTTCATGTGGGGTAACCTAGGAGGAAATCTAAGAGGTAAATTTGTAGTTTTGGATGACAGACCCTAATTTGACCTACCAATATCCTAAACTGACCTAACCTATCATAACTATGGCTAACGAAATCTATCCCATCATATTCAAAGCGTAATTGTGAGGAAACACGTCATGGAGGGATTTTCCGCTGGTGCATGTTAGTGTAGATAGCCTCTGCACCTGCATGTTAGCTGCCATCCCCTCAGAACAATGAGGATTTGGCTTGAAGCTGAAGGGATATTCAGGGGGAAGTGACTGACCAAATAAAAAATAATCTGTGCTAACTAAACCAAAGTTAGACTGCCATAGTCTTTGTTCTGGCCACATATTTTACAGTACTCAGCAAACACAGCAACAAGAAACAGTAGGCTGTACTCTATAGTTTTACAGGAAATGAAAGAAAATAGTAATTTTGTGAAATCTTTAATTAATCTGGGAAATGGATTTTATTTATATAGGAATGATTTTGATTAGATTATGGTTCAACTCAGGTTAGGTTAGGTTGAATGTGGCTACGTTTTATTTTTTATTAGATAAATTTAGATTATGCTTTATCTAAGTTGTCATAACATAGTCATAACCGTGAATAAACAAACCTATGCTTGGTAAACCTAACATTACCTAACCTAACTCTACTTAAATAAGTAATATTGCATATTAACCCACGGCGTCCCGTCGACGTTCTTTAACGTCCACACGTTTTGTCACTGCCAATCCCGTCGACGTACATAAACACGAATCAATTGCAAGGTCCCTAATTTGCACAATTTTCAATTTTTGCGAGTGATTTTTGGTACGTATACACGTGACACCTTCCTCTACAAGATATCAGGCAGGGACAATGCCTTACCCAGCATGACCTTCTCCCCCCCCATGCACACCATTGTCTCAGCAATTCACCTGTTATCAGTAACCTGGCCAGTAAAGCCATGTCATGTCACGGTACGAAATTCAGGGCCAGAGTGATTCCCCAATCAATGACAATGTGGAGGACAAACTTTACATAGCATTAGAGGAAGAAACAGTCAGAAATGATGATCAGGTAATGTGGCAAAAAAAAGGTCAGGTATGGTGATGAGTTAGTGAATGAAACAATGCTTATAATGCCTATATTACTGCTTGAAAACCAAGATACTCTCGTACTACTTATAAATTCGTACCAAGTAAATAAATGAATACTGTTTATGAGTGGTGTGAAATAGTTATCCTCCCATAGAACTCGTTTCCTTTGGTGCCAGCCTGTTAGAAAACCCATTAAGGTAAGGAGGTACTCCTACCTGTATCAAGTATTTTAAACCTCAGGTGAGTGATTTCTCTATGATTTTTCGATGTTTCTCACCAAAAGAGGAGGTTTGAGCAAAAAAAAAAAAAAATCCAAAAATGGTTGGGACTTGGGGGAGTCAGTGGTGGAAAAGTAGTTGGGATGGGGCGGGTTAACCTAACCTAACTTAGTGCAACCTTCATTTATACTACTGTGGCCGAGATCAACCCAACCTAAGTAAAATAAAACCCATTTCAGAAATTGCCTTGGTATTTCATAAAATGACAGATTCCCATTAATATAAAATTATTCCTGTGAATGGACAACCTAACATACTTCAGGAAATCGGTACCTATAAGTGTTGAACCAGAATATATCTAATCACTATCATCTAGAGTACTGTTCAGTACCTCTAGCTGAAGCTGGTGGATTAGGCTTACACTGGGGGGTGACTGGTCCAACAGAAATCACACTGATTGGTTCATCTGTTGCAGGCCTATCGTTGAATGTGTTATATACTGTACATGTACTGAACAATGAACTGTGACATTAGACACACATTGGTGTCGCATGAATGACCATATTATGGCTAATGTATTCAAGAAGCAGCATTCAGCAGTGAATGCCTCTTCTTCTGAGTTGACTATCACCAGATGCCACACATACTTCCCGATTTACTTCATTATTACTAGTATATTCCTTGCTACCCAATGACTACTTCTGATGCAAACTGTTCTATTTCAGAGTACTGAGGCAGTAATTCATAGAAAAAGGAGCGAGGACCACCACTTATGTTATCCACGAGGTTTGTTGTTGTGTATCAGAGGCGCCTTTCCACTGCGGCAGCTCCGACCTGCCTTTTCTCAAGGGAACTAATAGGGACTGTTTTCAAAGATGACCATGACCAGTGGGGCTTTTGAGTATGGACCTTCCCAGAAAAGGCTACATGCAAAGGTACCTTTGCCACAAAAGGTGCCTTCAAATGCTTTGAGCATCTGACTCCTGCACAAAAGACAGATGATTCGTAACATCATGGCACCTTTTGTTTTTGTGTTTTATTTAAAAGCCAGATTTTGCATTTTGGACAACTCTCGTAAATTGTTATGGCACTTTTAATAATGCTGAAATACACTGATTCAGTGCATGGTTTATACTGATACATAATACTGTACTTGTTGAACTAATAACATAGACGAATTCATCCCCTTTATCTCACCTTTAAGCATACACCATGTAGTTATTGTTGGTTTTAGATTTATGTTTTGAGAACTTGCTGTCTCGCGTTAAGACATTTCTTTACATAATCTACTTGCCAATAATAATAATAATAATAACAATAATAAACCATTCTTTACACTTAATGTTCTCCTTTACGTGGACTCTAGCATTAATATGTCAGTAAACCGTTTTGCTCCATCAGTTCTAAAATCTTCTTGTATCCCAGCGCCACTAAGACACTCTCATTTCCCCCCAGGCACCACATCAATAGCCCTCTTGACTTCCCACCTTCACCAGGAAGTAATTAATGCCAGACCAACTTAGGAAGGAATTAATTCTTCCCCCTGGTCCCTCCCTGTCCACATACCCTCCAAGTTACTTCCCATCCCAAACAACTTCCTACCAACTCTCCTTTATTAAACACCCTCTTGCCATCCCTCCCACTCTCTCCTCACGACCCTTTCACCTGTCTCTCTTCGCAGACAACTTTGTGCATGTGTGTGTGTGTGTGTGTGTGTGTGTGTGTGTGTGTGTGTGTGTGTGTGTGTACCAAATAATTCTAAGAGTTTGTAATCGGTTTTGAGCAAACTTACTGCAAGTATTAAGGGTCACCCAATGAATAAACTTAGCCCGTCACGTCCCGAGGTTTTCCGCACCTCTGACATCCCCCAGCTCCGAGGTATTTTCGATTTTTTTTTTTTTGGCTAAAACCTTCGCTTTTGGTGAGAAACATCGAAAATTCATAGAGAAATCGCTCACCTGAGGTTTAAAGTGCCCAATCCAGGTAGGAGTTCCTCCTTACCTGAGTGGGATTTCTAACATGCTGGCACAAAAGAAAACGAGTTCTATGGGAGGGTAACTATTTTATCCACTCATAAATGGTATTTATTTATTTACTTGGTACGAATGTATATGTAGTATGTGAGTATATTGGTTTTCAAGCAGTAATAAAGGCATTATAAGCATTGTTTCACTCACTAACTAATCACCATACCTGACCTTTTTTTGCCACATTACCTGATCATTATTTCTGGCTGTTTCTTCTTCTAATGCTATGTAAACATTGTCCTCCACATTGTCATCGATTGGGGAATCACTCTGGCCCTGAATATCTTTACTAGGCAGGTCACTGGTAACAGGTCCTTTGCCAAGACAATGGCGTGAGGGGGGGAGGGGGGAGGTTATGCAGTGTAAGGCATTGTCCCTGCTTGGCATCTTCTAGAGGAATAGAGGAAGGTGTCCCGTGTATACATACGAAAAATCACGTGCAAAAATTGAAAATTGTGCAAATTAGGGACCTTGCAATTGCACGACGTACTGGTACGTCGCCGGGACTGGCAAATGCAAATTGTTGCAACGTACCCATACGTCGATGGGATGGGGCGGGTTAGAGTTCTCGAGGACAGTAAGTAAAGGTCACTGGACTAGGTCAAACGTTGATACAGCAAAGCCATCTTAAACAGTTTTTATCCATTTCTGACCAAACATAGAGCAATAGTTGAAAATAAAGCAAGAATGAGGTGCTTCGATTTTGAAAACAAACTAATTTGAACCAAACTTGATCGAGGTGTTAAAAGCCAGACAAGAAGAAAGGGTTTAGATTTTGAGAACAATCATCTAAAAGTCAAGGTCACAGGGCATGGTCAAATTTCGACCCGTGTGTCTGAGTGTCAAAAAAATAATCAAAAATTGTTTTGATCTAAGCTGGACGAATGTTGGTGTATGAGGGTTGAGGATCACCAACTATCCCGATGTTTTTTTTTTTTCTTTTAACAACACATCAATGGTAAGGCTCACATGACAATCAACATAGCCTATCTTTTAATGTAGAGTGGAGTTTGTGGAAAAGTTCAAATTAAAACAAGGATATAGTGATTTGATTTTGTAAAAAAAAAAAAAAAAAATCAGTGAAAGGTGAAGGTCACAGGAAAAGATTAAAGGTTAAGATCACTGGGAAAAGTCAAGTCAGTTTGATATGAAAAAAAATTGGTGGAGGAGTTAAAGGTTATGCATGAATATAGTCATTTCGTTTTCAGTTATCTGTCAAGTGTCATGAGTAACATTACATATTCAGATTTAGCCCCGAGACCTGTTGGTGGGCTGTGAGTTCTACCAAATGTCGTCATTTTTTTTTTTTTTTTTTTTTTTTGGGGGGGGCAATGTTTCCTTACGTATTGTTGTCAGATTATTATCACAGTATTTTATTGTAAAGCATAAAACATTAGTATTTTCACGCAGAAAACCATGCCACTTAAAAGGATAAATGAAATATCCTTGTATTGGAAAGTACATAAAGACTTGGTCGTAATTGATTAATTTAGAAGCATTCAGACATTTACTCCAATGACTTATTTCCTATTTTAATCAGGCTATTGCCAGGCAGTTTCCATTAGTTTAGTACTGACCTTTCTAACTGCTACAGGTAGCTATTGCCTTCATTAACACCTTGCTTTATAGTTCCGTCCTAAGTCGAATGAAATTGTCAAAGAAACTGAAGGTAGAAGGAATAACAGGACAAATACCTCACTGCACTGAAAGGGTTAAAAATACTGTATATACTCTACTGTAGAGGCGAATGCAAGGGTAAAGGAAAAATATGGTAAAAAAAAATCATAACTATAATTGCAAAAAATTCTGAAAATAATAAATGATCATGCATATATCTTTCATCGTCGCTTCCAGTTACACACACACTCTCTCTCTCTCTCTCTCTCTCTCTCTCTCAAGCCCTTTACTTATATTTTCTCTCCATCTTTTTTTGCCAGGACACCTTTAATGAAGTCTCTCATCCTCCTGCATACCAAATAATTTCCACGACTGGTCTTTCACTACCCAATACGTTCTCATTTCAAGGCATTCACTCCTCAGTCTCTATTCTCTCACTTCCTTGCCTTTCCTTCATCCATCCTACTCTCCCGTAACACCATCACTGAGGATTCCCTTGATCCTGTCTTTCCATCCTTTGGGGGTCACATTCTCTTTCGCTTTGAAACTTTCGTAACACCTTTTACAAAACATTTCTATCAACGCATTAGACCTATAATATCCTTTTGTATGCCACTGATCAGTGAAACCAGTGACAGGGAATACGGAAGTGAGAATACAAGTAGCTAAGTTACTGCATGATAGCACTGTGATCCCCCATCCTACTGTAATGTCCGGAGGTGAAGCTTGGACCTTGTCGGTGGAAGAGACGTAAGATGGGAGCAGTTGAATTGTTATTTGAAAGGGACACGCTCAATAACATGAAACGACAAGCAGAAGAACTGGGAAGTGAAGACGCGTTGTGGTGCTGATGTGGATGTTAGATGTGGATGTGGCGATGATAGAGAATCAGAGACTAGCTAGAAGAGTGAGAGTGAGAGAGAGTGACGGGGGAGATGGCATGGGTAGAATGGGAATCAGATGAAGGGACGGGATTGATAGAGAGATAAAAGGTGTAAATTGGGGGGAGAGCAGCCATATGGCAAAGTAAGGGCGACGTGGAGTCAATATCTTTGTGGTTACCCTTTACCCCCTTACAAGACTCATGTGTCTGGCTATAAATAAATTGACATGATACTAACGCAGACTATGTCGATACTGAAGCAAATTAAACAGGATACAGGAGGGAACTAAAGTATAATACACAAAATAAATATCCAAGAAACAAGTGCTACAAAGTCTCACCTGCTACCTTGAATACGACCCTTAGCTATTAGTCCCTAACCGTGATGGTCTATCTTTGGTATTTCATTGGGCTACAGCCAACCGACTGTATTACCAGTAAGTTGTGGAAAACTGGACCGAGTGAGGATTAGAAAATATCTTTGCTTATCACTTTCAGTGCCGTAGACTCATGTACGTCGTTCATTCCGGCTGACACCAGTCGACTTTACTTAGCGGATGGAGAATGCCGTAGTTTAAGGATTAAATCGGTTGTCAGCACGTATCCTCACCTAACCGTCTGCAGGGTTACACATCAACCTCCTTTTTTCGGATTCATGTTTGGCTATACTCCGCACCAGTCAACTTGTTTGTAGAGCTGCACTCTCCCAGTCACCAACAGAGATTCATGAGAGGTCAGCGTGAAATTTTCGAGATAATATAAACATCTTATGTGACTCAGATTGCCATTTTCTCAGCAAGAAAAAATTACTTCAGTCAATTAGAGGTGACTGTTGCAGGCGCATTGTTTAAGTGTAAGGATAATCAAATGTAAGATATTTTCAAACACTAATATTTAAAACTTTCGGAGCCCTTAAAAACGAAGTGATGAATGTTCTTTGCCAGTCTGAGAAGTACAGCATATGGATACGCATTGTGAGACACGATCCTCTAAAGTTTTACTACATTGGTTCCAGATAAGTGGCAATATTGCACCAAGAGTGTTACTAATGTGGGCACTTCCAGCTTAGTCAGAAGTAATATTGTAACTTGTGAAGTGTGTTACTATCTTGGTCACTTCCTATCCATTAAGTAATAATATTCCAGCTTGTAGTGCGTGCTTCTAAACTGGTGATATCCTTTCCAACATTCCCACAACCTATCGTATGGCACTGCACTGATCTGATCTTTGAAAAATCATGTGTGTATCTTACAAGTCATCTAGGGCCAAAGTACATAATATACTGTGACTGTCAACAAACAAGATGTGGTATACTTTGGAGGGAGTAGTTGAGAACTGATTGTTGAGGTGAGGGAAAGCCAGCTCATTGTACACATGGAATATAATAATTGTTTTGTTGGGCTAGATTTGCTTGTAGTGGTGTGGCGTACAACAGAATTTCGCTTCAAGCATCCATGTATGGTATGAACCTGCTAGTCTGTTACATTCTTGATTTTTTTTTAGGTAGTCAATAAATAATAGCCACATACAGTTAATTAAGCATATCCATCAACTTTGTCATGCAGAGTTACACTATCAAACTCATATCATGCAGGGAAGATTGAGGCGAACTGATTGTTGAAGCGATTTATATTACATTACAAAAGCTTGAAGTTTTGGAGTTTAGTAAGTAGTCAGGGGTGTACATCGAGTACTCCTAAGAAATAAATGTACACAAACAGCACTATTCATTTTCAAGCCAAGATGAAAAAATCTTGAATACCTCAGTGAAAGTGGATGTGGTGTGTTGGCGAGTCCCGCGGGTGTACTCAAAGTAGTATATAACACAGTTCGTATTTATCATGGATACAGGAGAAACAAGCCTTTCTAGTGGCTTACCAGTATTAGGAAGCGTCATGCTTATCTGTTTTCCAGAATATTATTTAATCTAGCGTGATTGTGAAGTAGTTTGTAACTGTAGAGTGAGAAGAAAAAATAATACAAATTTGGTTCACAACTAAAGTTCACAAAGTCCGTAAATAAAGAACGTGGAGTGTAAGAGCAGGTAGTGTTGGTGGTCGTCAGCGCTGTACACACGGCCTACCAACCATAACTAACAACAAGCTCCCCATGGCACACTTACCAGGGATGTAGTGGCGAAGGCTGATGGAGTTGCGGTCAACTGGAAGTGGGAGGAGATGGAGATAGTTGTTCCACGACGGGTACCATTGTCTTGTCTGTGTAGGAGGAGAGTAATATGCTTACCTTCGGGAGAATATTATCGTTATGTGGAGCTGGAAGAAGAGGCAGATGCTGTGGTAGGAGTACCATCGACATGTGAAGATGAAAAAGATATTCTGAAGAACGCAAGACAGTTGAAAAATGAAGTAAAATATTAAGATATTTTTAAATATTGGCGTGATTCCTTTACATTCATCCCTTTATTGCTTTTATCACCGTCCATACTTCCTAAACTTTAACTTCCCTTGCACCTTCTCTTCGGTTGTATAGTGTATCAATATATATATATATTTTTTTACCTCTCCTGTGAAGGTTCCTAGCCTCGTTGGAAAAAAAATGTAAAAAAGAAAGTATTACCAGCTTCAATTTTAGTTATATTTTCCTACACATCTTCCCTCTTCCCATTTCTTCTCCCTTCTTTACTGATATCTTGAATACATGCCTGCCTGCTCGCTTTTCTGCTTTTCTAGATCCTATTATGCGTTTGCCGCCTCTACGAGTGTTTGCTATTTTATATTTCATCCTCCTCCAAAACGTCGTTAGGTCTTTTACTGTAATTCTGTCAGACCCTTTACCTTTCCTTAATTTTCTGTCTTTAAACACACACACACACACACACACACACACACACACACACACACACACACACACACACACACACACACACACACACACACACACACACACACACACACACACACACTTAACAGTTTTGAATTCCCTACCGAAAATGTTGTACTTCATATGTACACTGTACTTATGTTACTTTTGCTTATAATGTCATGATTTTTATTCAGCTTTCACTTAACCTCTAACGTTTTCCGCACAGTAGTTTTGATTATACTATTCCCATTTTAACTACTTTTTTTTTCCCCAGTATTGCTGTGCCCCTGTCTTTTGCTGTGAGATCAAAATCGGGGATAGGTTACTCAATAAAAGACATTTAACGGGCCCGGGGTTTGGTTACCTTGTACAGACATTTGAGGCGGTAGTGACCAGCCGCTGTGAACCATTACAAACTATATCCGGTAAGAGCGCCTTAACTCACTAGACTACCAGGCACCCGTTACCACTCAAGGTAATAAATGATGACCAGGGTTACAAGAAGCCATTTGCCTTGTCCGTCATCGTAGTCAAGTGAAGGTAGTATTTCACTGAGTGAGCGGGTTGTGAGCGCCTTCACCTACCATTTCTAAGTTTCATCCATTATCAGGGAAAGAAAAACAAAATGTCTCCCTTCTCCCCCCCTCCCTTGGGTATTCCACAGTTGCCACCCTCTCATTCAGCTCGTTAAAATGAATGAAATCGTAAGGTATGTCTTTACTAGTAATTTATGGCAACTAAATATCCCGATTGCCTACAACAGGATTTCCACGTGTAATTTTTCTTAGTTTGTGTAGCCGATGATCTGGCTTTGTGCTGGATTTTAGCACTAGGTTCCTACTGTTCTTCTTTTCTTACTCTGGGGGCATTCTTCCATGTGTTCTCCTTAGTTCTACTATGTCTCATCTCCCTTTCTTACGATGTGTTTTCTACCTCGGCTTATCGCTTACCATATTCTATTTGTAGCTTATTTTTGCTGTTACCAGGTGATTTTATTCAGCTTATTAGAACCCCATAGCAGACAAAGTAATGAAGGCTATATTTATCTCTTCGAAAAAAAAGAAGAAGACCTTCCCGAGGTAAATACTCAAGAGAAAACATATAAAGAGGAAACAAGTGCTTTGTGTCAATCAGTCAGTTTTCAAGGAGGTGATTAGATACGCCTAAATGATGCGACTAAGGATTATAGCATTTGTGGATTGAGATAATATAATTTGCTCTAAACAGCCAGCTCCTCCCTGTAAAGTGGTCTTTATGACATACATTCTACAGCATCAGGTGGTTCTAGTGGTGGCATGAGCTGCTAACCCTGAATGTACTTAAATCAAACTTAATTTACTTGTAAGTTATTGTAACTTTGGCGTGTTTAAGAGCGTTCTTCGTAATTTTGTCTTGATTATTTCATAGTCATATTATCGTGCAAAATACACTCACAGGTACTCCCAGATCACGTCCAAATTTCGCCCTCATCCACATCAGTCTCGGTGACACTTCCTTCCTCACAGTCACCACTGCTGCACTTTCGGCTCACTAACCATGCCACTTCTCTCGTTCTTCCTCTATCAGCACCTGACATCCTTCCGGCCACACTTCCAAAGTTTGATTCATCTTTCCCTCTCATCATTGTTTCATTCAAAGCTAACACATCCAACTTTCTTCTCACAAACATTCTCCCAATCACCTCCCTTTTAACCTCAGTCATACTACATCAATGCGCATTCATAGACCCAACTTTCAGGGTTCGGGGATAACTCAATCCACCTTTCTTTTCTATGCCCTGACTCACTGTAGGAATTTAGAATACAGAGGAGGGGGTCCCAAGTCCCTTCACCCCATCCCTTTTAGTTGCCTTTTACGACACGCAGGGAATACGGTGACAGAATTCTTCCTAACACAGTCTGGCCACATTGCTAACACTACCCAATAGTGCGGCTAAATTGTGCCCCCCACCCCCTCGAGTAAATCTGCCTAGCTTAATCATATTTTAGTTTGCAGGAAAGCAACACACACTGAAAGTCTCTCCACTATATTTCATATCATTCCTGGACAAGAAAGGAATACTTCGGATAGCAGTATTATCAAAACTACGAATTCTTAATTCTTTTGAACAGAAAAGAAAATGGAGAAAGGGAAGTTATATACACACTGAATTTCTTGAAAAAAAAAATCTTAGTTACCAGATGCAGTTTATCGTAAGTCTGTTATGAATCCGGTTTAGTTGACCCAAAGTATATGAAGAGTGAAATCATAAATCCTTGAGATGTCTAACGGCCAAGGAAATCGTTCATGGAATTGTCTGACTACAACAATAACCGGACAAGGAAGGTAGTGATACACAGTATGCCAGTGTAATATACTATTTTAGCTGTGGAAGTCCAGCAGGGAATATAATAATATGAATCGAGTCTGTGGCGTGCGCTGAACCTGGCACCAGGCCAACAGAGGAATTAGTTCGGTGGAAGGTAAGAGGAAACATGAGAGAATTTCAAAATAAATCATCGAGGGTTGGAGCAGGAAGAAGTAAAGGCAAAAATTTTTACTGTACTTAATAGAAATTGTTTGTGAGAGAGGTGGCAAAAGGGCCCTCTAAAGCTGAAAAAATGGTTTAATTTATTCAGGATAAAATATAAAATAGGTTCCTCCTGAGATGGATAAAAGATATTGATACAAATTTGTTGTAAAGCTGAAATACTGCATATTCGTAGCTAACTATTTAATGCGTAAGAGCGTTCAGGTTACAGGTTTGTAATATGAGTGACAAGGAAACATTTCTGTGCAATGTTGAGGGGGTGTTGGCAGATGTTGTCTCTTGTAGCAAAAACATAAAAGTATTTAAAGGAGAAGTAGGAAGTTAAGGTCAACAAAAAGACTGTAACGTCACGAAGAAAAATATCTGAAAACTTGCGGACAAATTTTTCCTGCCACAGTGATGTAAAAAGTTTTTTTTTTCTCTTAATTCCTAACTTAATGACTAACCGTAATGCTGTGATAGCAGGCTTGTAGTTTAATGCCATCTTGACGCCCACCACGAAACGTTATAAAAGCGCACTCCTTTGTCATTTGTTAGATTTTTTTTTTTTTTTTTTATCATGTGCTGTCTAAATAGTTCTCTGTCTGTCTGTCTGTCTCTCCATACATAAATGTTTGCTTTCTTAATTTTCGCGATCACATTACTAGGAATTTCTTATAATCGTATTACTTGACAATTAGTTATTCTTTCTGGCACTGCACATCACTTGAATATTAGTGTTCAGGAGAGTGCTCCTGTTTGCTTCAGCCTGCGACCTCTCATTTCAGAATGACTTGAACTATCTTGAAGACAGTAAAAAATTGGTTCATAAATTTTGAAAAAATATGAATGAAAAGCGTAAAATGTATTTGCAGAACGAAAGTTGACTTGAAAACTGCTGACACGTAAAATCCATATCACATCAACAACAGTAAAAGTCACTAGTATACATCCATAAAGACCACCTAAATGGCCCTAGTCATGGCTGTCAGGAAGTAGCGGTAAGGGAGTAGAAGGTGCTGATGCAAAGGCCACACCTCCGACCTTGCATGTTATCGAAAATAAAATGACGAAAATATCATGAACACTGCAGTGATGTAGACGAAAACCTAACAAAAGAATCCCCAGGCACCGCGGTCCATATACAGGCCATGGATAGTTCAGATAACCATCGGGCGTGACGCTGAGCACGCTGTTCCTTATCACTGATTGTCCCTCTGCCCCTCCCGATAGGCAGGCAACACAGAGGGTTGGAGAATGGGAGGGAGGGAGAAGCAATGTTTAAGAGGATGGAGAGAGAAGGGAAAACAGAAGAGAGAGGTGAATTGAATTTCCGACAGAAAATCACACCATGGAGGTGAAAATTTGTTACAGTAAAATAGTATTTCCTATGTGTGAACTCGTTGTCATCAGTATTCACAAGTTTTAATTTTTTGAAGTTCACGTCAGATGTGTGATATTTTTATTTTTAGTTAAGTAATTTTGTTTATAATGGCAGACGTATGATTTTTTTTTTTTTTTGGCAGTTAAGTATTTGCATTTCTCATCGTGAACACAGATTTGTTAGAGTTTATTTTCGAATTAAGTTTTTCTATAACAGCAGCCACAGACGTCTTTCTTACGCTTTACTCGTAGAAATCGAGACACCACAACTGAGCTGCATAGTGTGTCTGACTGTATTAAGCGTACATTGAGAGAGAGAAAGAGAGAGAGGAGGGGGGGGGCGCTTCTGTGAATAAACATTAACACAACTTAGTGTTAATTACGTTTTGCGGGTAGCATCCGTAAATACATACCGCCTCTCTCTCTCTCTCTCTCTCTCTCTCTCTCTCACACACACACACACACACACACACACACACACACACACACACACACACATTGCCCTTTACGTAATCGAATAACTCTTTTACTATATAAATGTTTTACTTATTTTCTTGCCATCTGAGGACAGTTTTATTCCAGTTTCATCAAACTTTTTTCATTGGAGGATTGACGTACAGCCATAACTAACATCATTACGAGGGATTTCTGTGCTGAATAACAACATTTGATGGTGAGGAGTAAAAAAAAAAAACATTCTTGCGTTCCTGTAACAGCTTAATAAAATCGTCTGGCGTTATAGCTGGAATGGAGCACTAGAGTATTTCAGTCATGAGAGAGCTAACAGTACGCCATCGTAATCTTCAAAGATCAGTCCCATCTACCCACTTGAATGAGTGTTCACTGTAAATTCTGGGGCATTTTAATTCGTCATATACAAGATATTAACCCATTTTGCCCGATGACGTAATTTTTAACATATTCTTCCTCACTTACGATAATTTTATTGAAGATGGTTACTGGGAGGCTTTCTTACACATAATCTGATCGTCTGGTTCCAACCCCCTGAAAAAAAAAAAAAAAAAGTCACAGGGATTAGGGTATTAAGTTGCACCACATTATTTAAATCGGGTACAAAATGCTGGCAATAGATTAACCTCCCCGTCGTGGCCGCCATCTCATATGTTTCCAAGTTTTCCACCACGTAATACATCCCGCTGGTATACAACCACACTCTTTTGATGGGGAACCTGCAGACTGCTTCATTAAGCTACAACGCTGTAGGGAAAAAAAAAAAAAAAAAAAAAAACGGGCCAGATTTCTGTTGTTCAAAGAAATGGAACTGGGGAGAGATTTTAGTATTCAATAAAGTCTCATCACGCACATAGATTATTCTAGAAGCTCATTCTGCGCGCGCACGCACACACACACACACACACACACACACACACACACACACACACACACACACACACACACACACACACAGTCGTCTACCGCTTTCTGACATGTCGATGTCTTGGTTTCTGCCACACAGTAGCTGTGGTAATAATATAATGAAGAATTCTTACCTAAAATGAACGCAAGACTGTTCACAGTATCATATCTTGATGATTGTACCTGTAATTTTATTGTTGCTAAATTTATCGACCTTTAGTTGTTGTTCAATCCCCTGAATTTCACTGTTGTTTGAACGGGTTCTGTATACTTAACTGAACTACAGTTTTCTGTTCGGTCATCTACTAAATAAAATTCTACCTTATTTAATCGCTTTTTTTTTTTTTTTTTAACACCTCCATCAGTATAGCGTATCCCTCGTCGGACCCATATTGTCAAGCAGTCCCACCTTTATCTCTATGTAATTTCACCCTCTTAGCATACCTGTGTTACCACCTGTATCCGTCTGAAACGTACCATCTGTGAACTTAATCCCGTCTTGCATATCCGTTCCACCCTCACTCTTATTTTAGGTCATAGCCTGTCAAGTACGCTAATTGTCCACCTGTTTATGATCTTGTCTGAACAACAGAAAATATTACGAAGATCTTATGCTTGTAACCACGAATATCTACAATTTCCTTTAGTAGTATCTTAGTAAGCATATTGTCGAGATCGTAGGACCTTGGTTTTATTATGGGTTTCAGAGGCAGTGGAACACTGGTTTTTGGCAATAACTTGTTATCAAAGCGTTGGATTACGATGATATATTACTAGGGTGTGTTTCAGACCCCGACCTAACTGGCGTCAGTATGGATTATTACCTACTGTGGAGACTTAGGCACTTATAAGAGTAAAATAAGCTTGTGAGGCGACAGAATGAGCCATCGCTCGTGCGAGGCTAGCGTGACGTATAATTACGACGCCACCCGGATACTCCAAATATTACGATACTAGTAAGGCAGGACTCTGTCCGAAAACGTCAATTCATGGCCTTGTTTATAAGTCACACTGACTCGAACAGAAAATTAATCAATGTATGAAAATAATGCATTGCTTCAGAGTGAGAATGAAACGCCATAGCAATGCCAAAAATACAAGTTTACCAACAGACATTCTTAAACTACAACCATTGTGAATTTTTGAGTATCCAGCCCCTGGGCGAGGTAACCACGTAAACACGAGCCCATGGACCCCGTCATCATCGACATCGTCAGCGATGACGATGACGGGGATCACGACCTATTCCTGGAGAGTGACAATGAATAAAAGTTATCGTGTGCTATGTTGTTTAGTTCATTTGTACACCTATCATAATATATCCACATTCTGTCTCCGACTACTGCAATGCATGCCTCTTGATTACATGCATATACCATGTATCATTGCATCAGTGGCTGTAGCTTTCATGTAAATGCTTTGTAGTTATATTATTACTGACTTTTCTTGACAATTCATATTCAGGTAACCTTATTATACAGGTGTCTCCTTACTCTCCGCTGAACTATATATTCCACTGTGACAATAACAGGCGGCATGTCATGTGTGCAATGTAAGGCTATCATGTTACTTATATATGACAAGTTTCGTCACTTACACATTTGTAATGTTGGAAGTGTACTTCGATCAGGGGATATAGGGAGTTGTACACCTCAAGTAGATGGTATTTCCATATATGATGATAACATTACAATAATTCACATCTGTCATGAATTAATTCGCGACATTGTATTAGTATCATATAAGGGAACGTCTGAATTTCATTGACATGTAAACTTTCGCTCAGACCATTAACTGCCTCACTTTTGTACTCAAATCATTATGAGTTTCATAACCCTTGTTGCTGTTTCATAAGTGACTGTCTTTCCGTATAGACAGTGCATTTCATTGAGCAAAAAATTTTGTGTAGTTGTCGTTCTCACATAGCCCCTTGACCGTTGATTTAGGCCGTGCCCAGCCTGCTGACATGACACATGAGTTAGTCAGTGTTGAGCAGCCACGGGAGGAGGTTCATTGTGCCAGAGATGAGAGAGGAGGTCTTCTAGTGCCTTCAGTCTCCAGAGTTCAACGATTCCCCATATTTCCCCCCCGAGTTTGGTGAGCAGTTGCAGTGGGCTGACCAACGAGCAGTGAATAGGAGCGCCTGGTGTGCAACAGACAGACGCCCAGTCTTTCGTAGCTTCAGCTCCGTCCCCTTCACTGACCAGTATTTTCGTTCGTTTTCTTAGCCTTAAGTCTGATTTGCTTTTGAATGAGTGAGTATATTTCCTTTGTTATTTGAATTCACTAGTCCCCCTGTGACAGTGAATTCCCATTTTGAATTCATTTTTGAGATTCATGTAATGTAAATTTATTTATTGTAATCAATAAATTTACAGTTCTTTTCTTTGAGCTTAATTTAATGTATTAATGGTGTTTGATTTCTCCACATTGAGCTTACTTTAGTTTGTCGCTCCTAGTTTGCACAAACTCCTTACATTATTCACGACTGGTATTTAAGCCAGTTCTTTTGTATTAAAACTTAAATCTGTTGTGCCAGCCAGGAGTTAAGCATCAACAAGAACTTGTTCATTATTATTAATTATTGATTGTCAGGGGGTAATGATCACACTTTTTCAGAGTCTAACAGTACTAATGATACAGCATTCGTGAGTAGAGAGTCTCTGCTGTGTACTGTTGAGAAAGTTTATAAAATTCTCGTCCTTAGAGAATCGGCGAAGTAAGCCTACATAAAGTAAAATTTTCTGCTTGATCTCACAAGTCAATTCCTTGTTTACCTTCGATTTATATCAGCATTTATTCTTAATTTTACATCCTCCTGTGACAACATCCCTGTGTTAAAAATGGATAACTTCCTTATAGGCCTGTACAAAATAAACAGGCTTATTTTTCAATAGGCAACATTTTCCGGTTACCAAAGCAGACACCCACCCTTTCCAATATTTCACCCATACGATGATTAGGGGGCGGTGTCTATATGGACAATGTCAAAGTGACGTCATGATATTAGTGAGGGGACGGGGCATTTCCCCGCTAGCCTCGCTCCAGCAGTGGGTAAAACAGTCGTCTCGCAAGCTTATTTTCCTGTTATACGTGCCTTAAGTCTCCACATTTGGTACTAAACCATACGACGCCAGTTAGGTCGGGGTCTGAAACATACCCTGGTATAATATCATCGTAATCTAACGCTTTGATCAAAATTTATTGCCGAAAAACACTGTTCTACTCCCTCTGGAATTCATAGTAGTTTCGCTTATTTCATAACATGCTGGTCCCTCGCTTGTACTTTCTTAGCTGACAAGGTGAAGTGTGGCTCAGAATACTCTAGTGGAAAGGCTGGTCCTGCAGAGGGTCAGTACTACTGGAATGGATATTTTTCTCTGAGAAAATTTTTGAAAGGAATGTTGCTGCGCGATAAATGTATACTGTACCTCCTAAATTTATCAGAACAGATGCACAACAATTTACTGTATTGCCGCAGAAATTAACTGGAAGAAATAGTAAATGATTATGTTTCTGTTTCTGATATAAGCTTGCATGATCCACTCGTATATTTACGACCTGCACAACATTGAATAACGTGTTCTAATATTCCGCGATAAGTGAGTGAATCAACCGTGAAAACGATCCTGAGTTTTGCTGCGTGTCAACTGTGATCATCATCGTCTGCTACACACACACTCCCACACATACATACTACCACTATTAGTTCCTGAACCTATTTCGGACAGCATTAACATAAAAACTATGCACTTTAATGTTCTGTGCCCCATTGTTGATCTTGATGACAGTTTTCTTTTACAGTATACAAGTCGCCAATTCTCTGTTTCTACCGTGTCGTTTGGCATTGATTCCCCGCCCTCCCTTACTTATCCACTCATATCCCCCTCATTCCCACTCTCATCCCTCATGTACCCCTCCCCTACTCTGTCCTGCTATCTCTTCTCACGGAGGAGGTAATTATGGACTCAATCCCCAGACGTGAAAATAAATTGTGTTTTCACGTAGGTCTGTCTGTCAGTCTGCCTGTTTGTGTAATTTTACCAGAACACAGAAAAAAAAACACTAACAAATGTGCTCTCTCCTATTGACCCACAGTATAATGATGCAATTTTGATGAATGCGTGTGAATTACTGAAGACCAATTCATCGTGGTGTGGAGAAGAAAACTACTGAGCATATTTTGCTTCATACGTTTTTAGCCCTTCATCACAGCTTACTGATCGCCCTGCCCGGGACCTCTTCTGGTTCCGAGCAAGTGAACGATGCTTACTCTCAGTTATGGTTGGAAATGAGCGGCCCGGCCCGACCTGGCCCGGCCTGACCCGGCCCGACCCGGCCCGGCCCTACCCGACCGTCATGCTAAGCAGACACTTATAACTGTATTCCTATATGAAGTAGAGATGAAATTATTTCTGCATGTGATACATACATTACTATTTTTTATTTCTTTTTATCAACTAACAGCTCACCTGTAAAGGCTGTTGGAATCCCTTGAAATCTCGAGGTTTACAAGGGAGTGTTCGGCTCTAATCGAGGAACACAATTACAAGATCAAATTAAAAAAAAAGATTTTCCGTCCTAACACTGTGTTTTTTTGGCATACCCCACTCTAGCAATTAAATGCCGGAGATTCCTCCTATAATTTTACCTTAACGTTTTTGCAATGTTTTGACAGTTAAATGACTGAGGAAAAGCACCCCATTTTCGAGTTATACTCATCTCATTAATAGCCAAGTTTTTTACATTTCAGATTCGTCGACATGGCAGGTCGGTAGCAGAGATTATGAAATTTAGCACTGCCCGTGCTATGAATGCTGTGGCGCCTCGCTTTACACCAGCACTCGCGTGCCGTTGGAATCTGTGTTGCTCAAACAAACCCTGAGCTATATCAAAAACCTCGGTTTTCTTTGCTTCATAGTATGTGCTCCACAATACCCAATAATCGATTATAAATTTAATCAATAGCCGAAAACCATCCTGGGAGATATCATTCAGGGGAAAATCCCTGTTTCTGGCTTTTGCCCTGAGATTAATAGCCGACAATGCCTTAGTCTGTTGAGACTACTCGGCCATTGTGAATAGTCTGCGTGGTTCGCAGGATGCATTGCTTCTATTATGCGGGAGCAAAGTTAAAAATGACCCGTGTGAATTTCTCTCGTAGTAAGTCGATGAGCCATTGAATATTCAAACCTCATCCATGTTACTATGGAAACGACATAACTAAAGTTCTTGACTCGAAATTGAGAAACAACAACCTTGACAATCCTGTCTCCGTATATCAGAGAGAAATTGTGTTAACATGGCGCTCGCTTGCTCGTCACGCGCTCACAAAGGGCACTATATTGGTGTTATTCTACTTACAGCTGTATCATCCTTTTATGGTACACACCATGTCGGCTCGCTTAAAAAGTAACGTTTGTGGCATTATGACGCTGTATATCAGGCCCTCCGACAGTATCTCATTGCTTTCCCTGGAATGACGTGCTTTCATTGCCGAATTTCTTTTGAGTGAATGAGTTTTGCTTCCAATGCCACATTCCTTAGTATGTTCCAGTATTATAAGAGCAGTTATCTCCTTGGACATAAAAGGATACAGTCCTTTTTCTTGCTGCCTGACAAAAAGCAAAATAATGGTTTAATAATGATAGTTCTAAGGCCAGTAAAAATTAAAAGAAAAAGTGGAGGGGCCGGGGGTCTCAAAGGCTGCCAACGCAAACGTACTCAACTTCATTTTCCTACAATTAACCCACGGACGGCGTAACGCGAACTTTGGATTTCAGTTTGGCTTAAGGCGGACTAAATAATAATAATAATAAGCTAAATCATAAAAACTGTATGGCAGTGCTGGAAGTGAGCGGTGCAACCAGCAAAGGCAGAAACTTTCCGCAGCTGATATATTATTGTGAGGATGTCAGGATGGAAGCGAAAGTACAGCATAAGCGCTTTCATTATTTAACCCAGATATTCCCCTGCACAGCTACAAACTTCATATTGCGTTTGAATGTTCCACCACTGCTACGTTAGAAGCTTCATATTGTGTTCGATGTTACCCCACTGTTACGTCATATGTTTCAGTTTGTGTTTGAATGTTCCCTCACTGCTACGTCATAAGCTTCATATGTTTGAATGTTCCCCCACTGCTGTGTCATAAGCTTTCTATGTTTAAATGTTCCCCCACTGCTGCGTCATAGGCTTCATATGTTTGAATGTTCCCCCACTGCTGCGTCATAGGCTTCATATGTTTGAATGTTCCCCCACTGCTGCGTCATAGGCTTCATATTATATTTGCGTTTTCAGTCATTAGCAGGCCAGTTAAATTAGCCTTATAATGGCTAATACATTTCGGCATAGTTTATTGTACCGTGTAATTACGTGAGGTGCGAGAATTATTTCATGCTAATTTCATGGTCCACTGTGCATGTGTGTGTGTGTGTGTGTGTGTGTGTGTGTGTGTGTGTGTGTGTGTGTGTGTGTGTGTGTGTATGTTTGTGTTTGTGTTTGTGTGTGTAATCTATTAACATTGTTTTGGTCCGTCCACTGTCAACTGTAAGGCGTAATGCGCATATATTGAGAAGCTGGTAAGGACAAGGCTATACAACTTTTTGCAGTGATTACTTCTGACTATCCATTCCCTGAGTGTGATGTTTGTTGTTCAAGTTGGATATGGTCATGTGTAATTCACCGGGTCGATCAGGATCACGTGATGGTCATGATCATCAGCTTTTTACCCTCCTAGAAGAGAGTTGAGAGCCCATATAGTCCGATCTAAGGGCAAAGCCTTGACCTTCACACATACACACACCCATCCCCTTACTCAAGGGGGACAGCAACCACCCGCTTCGTCAGTGACTTTTTGCATCCTAGCAGATGCTAAGCAAGAGCGTTACCACTGAGCCGGCGAGTGTGTGTGTGTGTGTGTGTGTGTGTGTGTGTGTGTGTGTGTATGTGTGTTTGTGTGTGTGTGTGTGTATGTGTGTTTGTGTGTGTGTGTGTGTGTGTGTGTGTGTGTGTGTGTGTGTGTGTGTGTGTGTGTGTGTGTGTGTGTGTGTGTGTGTGTGTGTGTGTGTGTGTGTGTGTGTGTGTGTGTGTTAGGTCTCAACGTATCTGCGTAAGTGGAGTATAATTTGCTGGCGGACCTGAGGATGTGCAATACCTCTTGTTGAAAACACACACACACACACACACACACACATTCAAGACAGGTTTTCTCTGGCACAGTGTTTTTTTTCTGGTACAACAACCTGTCATTCTCCGTTTGGGGGACTGGGAATTGAGAGGCGTTTGGATATCCGTTCTATTACCATATCATATGGCTAACAATGTCAATATACCAACTCACTGGTCACATACTGACTTTGTTGATAGATGCGGGATAGGTTAAAAAAAACAAATATGAACTGGTATTGAAGGCGGGAAAAATTTTGGATATGCTGAGAGCAAGAACACTACAAATAAAGATGTGTGAATACTGTGTGTGTCTTGAGAAAACACGAAAAGTCACTTCCCAATTTCCGACATTCCTCTTCCCAAGCACCGCCATGCATCTTGCCTCTCATCCTCTCCTGCCACAACTCCCAGCACACCTATCTTCCCCACTCAGCTGGTGCGCCTACCAGCTGTTGTGGTGTGACTGATGGCTTCTTCATAGCTGCCGCCATTACCACACCTCTGGCCACACCGCACCGTACTTCATCATCCTCACACACCGGAGATGACAGACTACATTACACCTGGAAAGACTTACGCCAGTAGAGACTGTCTAGTCATCAGTGAGCTGCACGAGACCCTATGATAAATAGTGTAAATATATATATATATATATACACACTCACACTTCACGGCAATGCTTACCGATTACTCCGATTAAACAAGTTTGAATGATATTAGCTAATTTCTCATTAATGCATGGGGAGTGATTAATGCTAAGGCTGTCGGATCCAGGAATGATGTAAACGTGTGGGTGGAGGTAGGTTCAGGACAAGTCAGTGGGTTTTGTGAAAGATCAGTAGTGCCCATTTAAAAGAAGTTTAATATCCACATACTTTTCAATGCCCCATACTGGAATCGAACTGGGGTCCTTTCGAACAGCAGGTAATTTTTGTATTCATTTAAGTATATTTAAAGCACACAAATAATATACGACAGAATAGTAAAAGGTATAATGTGTAAAATACATGCCAGGGAACGGGTGTACGATGATACTGGAAGGACCCGTAGAACGGTGGCCAACCACGGCATAGACAACGGCCAGCATTGGAACTCTCTTGCCCCCTTGGGTATGGGTGACTTTCTTGTTATTCCAGCTGCGACAAACGATATTATTCATCTTAGGATACGTCTCTAATAACGGAAGGGTTTATCGTTGCTATGTAAAGCTCCTCTAGTAAGAAAAGTTTCTCTTAAGCTAAATAATATTGTTTGTATCAAGAACAGTGAAAATCTACATCACGGGACAGAAACATCTTAGAAGTAGACACGATTAGTAGTTAGAAAGGCGGTAATAGAATAATATAATGAGACAATAAATGAATAAAGAAAACAATAATTAAATAATTAAACATATTTGTGTATTCATGTCCAGACCAGCCTAGAGAACCAAAGGCAATAATCTGCCAAGGCGCCCCAACACCAACAGCACGACACAGTAGCCATTGCTGAAGCAAGAGATAACTTCGTGTTTCTCTGTTTGTTAGGCCGCTTTATTCGAGGCGGAATTCCGTTAGGGACAGGCATGTAGGTGGTCGTAAATGTGCTTGTGAGAAGATTGCTTTATGTATATGTTTATGTGTGTGACTGTGCATATCTGAAAACTTGTTTGTTTCTGTGGATGTATTTATATGCCTTTTCTACGTATATATGTTCAGTAGGTTGGTCCTCAATAGCACAGCTAAACGAATAATAATAATAATAATAATAATAATTTCCTAAAGGCGCTTCCTTACAAAATTGTTCATACAAACAAGAAAATAGTTGGTACCAAACATTGTCCGAACTACTGTCACACGTGTGGTGACTATTACGGGTTTTTGGTCTCCAAGTTGGAGGATAGATATACTGTATTATAGTTTTCGATATTGAAATGAAAACTATAGGAATTTTTACTTTTTCCAGTGGGACAATTAGGAGCGAAAACATTTAATTCCTGTAAGTCTGGTTTATTGACAACCTGAGAAATAAAACCCCACAAATATATTATAAACCAGAGCATTAATTTTCTCAAGCAATAATTGATTTCGGGAGTAGATAGAAACTCATCTTTCTTTCTTTCTTCTTTATCTGTGGTGTATATCGTAGATTTTTTCCTTAAGGAGAGACCGGTGCTTCTTCACCTTTTGAAACTTAGAAATGGCACTCCGCTTTTCTGCAGTAGGAATTCGCTCCTTCTCCCAGATGAGCGATGTTTCGCGGACAGCTCGAGTTGGTGCACTCTTTACTTCCAAGTTTTAACGTTGGTGTAAATAGAAATACCGCCACAGGACCTCTGCCCAAGATGGAAGACGATTTTCGTGTATAACCTCTGCTGGAAAGCCAGTCAACCACACGTGACCCTGTTTTCGGGCTGCACATGCCATGACAAGTCTTGATAAGTCCACAAACGAAAACCTAGAAAGAGACCAAACACGATGGTTAGTTTCAGAGTTTAGTTCCTACATGACGTAACACTACTCAGTATTTCACCATAACAACAGCTTGACAATCTAAGAGTCTCACACACACCGCAAAGCCAGTCAGGAGACAGGACGTGTGTGCTGGGCATTCCCCAGGTCCTGTCCTCCCCACTTACTGTTTTTTAATCAGCCCATACACCACTGACCGGGCTAAAGTATGGCCCGGCCTGCACTATATGTGCAGGGAATCTTTCAACCAACCAACTAAGAGTCTAATCTTGTTTAGTCGAGGTTTGTTGGAGACGGTGTTTTGATCATTCATGTTGAGACGCTGTAATCAGCAGCGAGAATATCCAGTAACTAATAAACGGGTTGTGGCTGATCATTTATATACGCTGTGGGTGTGGCTGTCTAGACCAAGCCAGAATATGATAGAATGTTCCAGAGAGGACTACCATGGGCCGGCTGATGTAACGCTATTGTTAGGTTATGGTATAAACTCGCTTATTGTATTTCTCCTAACTAATTTAAATTTCATATGTAATTAAATTGGAAGTTATTAAATTTAAGATTCAGTAAAAACTTTATGAGTACTAAGATATTTTGAAAATAATGACATAACACTACTCTCAACTACATCTCAGTCGGTTGTTACGGGGTAATGCTGGATCATAAGGAGAGAGGTATAAGTTAATGAAAATGAATGAAAATGTCCAAAGTCAGATATTTCAGTGAATGTATAATAACTGTTACGGAACAGAGAAAACTGTCCCGCAAAGTTCCAGGTTCAAAACAAAGAGTTAGGTAAAATTACAAGTTAAAGTTTAATGCTCAAACTAACAACAAAACATTCAGGACTCATAAGGATAATGTAATGGCAAAAAATAGGTTAAATATATGGTTAACTGCAATAGCCTCTATTAACACGAAATTAGCAAGAGTAAATTTATCTAAGTCAGCCCTGAAAAATGAGAATACCAGATAATACTCAGTGAATGCAAGATATATTATTACAGATACGAAATGTCTGGCAGCCGCGGCCACAACACCTCTTCCCCCAGCTCTCCCAGCAACAGCTCTCTGCCTGTATCTGGGTGTTAGTGAAACCAGGTTTCACTCTCCCTAGAGTTTTTCGCCACTGCCGGACTACTTTACTTCCGACTGCACAACTTTTCGTCTAGCTTTTGGAGAGCCTCTCTCCTTTGTCTTTGTTTTTGTTTTTGTTTTGTTTTTGTAATTGTTTTTTGTTTCTCGGCCTGCCGTGTAGTGTCCCTCACCGTAGTACGACGCCGAACCCTGAAGGGGTGCCGCAGGGCACTTCCATGAAGGGGGGCCTTTAGGGCCTGGTTAAAGGAGGCGGTGAGGGCGGCATTTCTGATAGGGCTAGGAGTAGGCATGTCCCTCACGGGGCAGTGACGGGGCTTCCCTCGGCGCCCTTTAGAGGGCGGGGAAACCTACCCCCGTTACTGTAGGTAGGTTTGTGTTGGCCGAGCTTTCCCCTTTTTTTTTTTTTTTTTTTTTTTTTTTTTTTCGACATTTAGTTTAGTTTAACTTGTTAGGTCTGCTGTAGGAATTAATTTGCATAGCAAATTAGTTCTGTGGCAGCCCTAACTTAATTTTTCTAAACTAAATTCCACTTCAGATTGCGTGCCTAAATCTTCATACTTACCTTTTAGGCTCCTTCAGCCTCGCACGTGATCACTCCCTTCAAGAGGGAACGAGATGAAGTAAGAAGTTATAGGTTGGATGAATCACCTCTAAGTCCTCCACCCCTCTTCCCACCGTTTTTTTTTTTTTTTTTTTTTTTTTTTTTTTTAATAACTTGTCGGGCCAGTCTGAGAAATCAATTTGCATGGCAAATTGGTTCTGTGGCAACCCCGACATAGTTTTTCTAAACTAAATACCACCACCGACATTTTCCCTCAAGCCTTTTTCGACCAACCACCGTCACTCGGCTTATTTTCCCTTAGGTCTTTTTCGACTCTGCAAGTGGCAGCTCCCTTCACAGAGAGGAGACCTGAAGCCAAATAATTGGCATGATTGACTACCTTTAAGTCCTCCCTTGTTCATTCTCACCATGGGAAAAGTAAAAATTTTGCACCAGTCCCCTCAGGACAACTCAACCAAACTTAAACTCCTCGAGTTAGTTGCTCCCTTCAACATAAAGATCAATGCTCTTCACTCTTCCAAGGAAGCCATTATTGTGTCTACATCCTCTGATTTTGACTCTGATGAACTGCTTTCAGATAAACTGAAGACGCCTCTAGAGCAGCATGGTTTTTCAACAGTTCTTCCCCCTGAAGTCAAGGCCAACAGAAGCATCATCTGCTCCAAAATCGATGACATCATCTACTGCCATTCTGAAGACGAAATAGCCACGGAAATCATGAGAAACAACACCTGGGCAAAAGTCATAAATGTTTCCAAATTTGGCAAGTCCAACCTCCTGAAAATACAATTTCTAGACATAAAAATGGCTCAGAAGGCCCTGGAGGGCATCAAATTATTTCACCTATGTATAAGCAATCAACAAATTGAGGCAGAAAAGTTCGTTAACATCTCCACCTGTTTTAAATGTTATGCTTTGGAATCTCACAGCACCAAGAACTGCCCCAAACCTAAAGACTTCAAAATATGCTCAGAGTGCTCATCCACAGACCATACCTGGAAAAACTGCTCTTCTCTAACCAAAAAATGCATAAATTGTGGAGATCATCACCGCACTTTGGCCATGAAATGTCAGAAGAGGAAGGAAATAGTTAAAAACAAATTGATCGCCCCCCAGAACTCTACAACCCGCCTGGGCGTCACCTATGCTCAAGCTACGCAACAACCTAATCCTAACAGCCCCCCCAAAAACCAAAATTGCAGTTTCTCTACTATTCTACATCAGAACACCAAAATTTCTGAATACATGGTGCTCATTATCAATGCTCATCTGACTGAACTTGCCAATCCAGGCAGCTTTAATTCAACCTTTGAAGAAAGCTGCAGACTCAACAACCTCCCCATCATACATTTGCCCTCTAACCCTCCCTCAGATAAAATCTTGCAAGCACTCCTACCAACAATAACTAATAACCACCTTACTCTCCCTTCTGCAAACCCTCCTTGCAGTAACCCACCTTCACCTCCCCCTCAACAACAAGCACCACTCATAGAATCAGATACCATCTCTACAGCAAATAAAGAACACACTAAAGTCACCACATCCACTCTACACCCTGCAGAACCTCCATCACTCCACACAACAGAACTCCTTACCTCAAACACCAACATCTTCGAAGGTGCTACCGCTGTAGACATCCAGGAAAACGACTCATCGGATGAAGATCTTGACTTCCTAGAAAAAGAAAAAAGAAACAGACAAACAGAGGTGATACTACTGCCATCTATATGGAAACCCAACAAAATATACAACATCAGAGAAATAACTAGAGCTTGCAAAGAGAACAAAGCCATGGTTAAAAAGCAACATAAAACACTTCAACAAGATGCAGCACTAGATGAGATCAGAGCCATCTCTGAAAAATACAACAACATCCAAGACTCCATCAGAATGGCCGATAACGAGGAAGAGAAATTCCTACTGCACAGCCTAGAAAACCGTAACAAATCCACTCTACTCCATAACAATAGATCACAAAGATCCAGAAATGAAAATCCTGCAACATAATGTATTAAACTGGTCAGGCAGAAACCTAGGTCTTATAAACATCTATAGAACCATTGATCCTGACATTATATTATTAAACAGCCATGGTATATCATCACATTCTACACTAAAAATCCCAGGATATACCTCCCACAAAACAAACTCATATAACCGACCAATGGATGGCTCAGCTATAGCCATAAAGAACAACTTAACTTATAAATTACTAGACCATTTCATTTCAGACATGATTGGAGTAGAAATTTCAACACACACCGGTAAAGTCATAATAGCCACTGTTTATCTTCCACCCAGCCGCCCTTACCTCCCAACCCCCGATTTTATTAACTTATTCAGAAGAAACATCCCTGTCTACCTCATTGGTGATCTTAATGCTAAACACCGCCTCCTGGGCAACAGAAATTCAAATGTCGTAGGAAGACAACTCGCTAGTCTCATCCAAGACACCACGGTAAGACATATTGGCCCCAACTTTCCTACATTCCTCTCACACAACTCCATCTCCACCCCAGACATAGCCCTTTGCAACCTAATAGCTTACCACAACACCCATTTCTCTCCAGGCCCTCTCACCACTAGTGATCACACCCCCATAATTGCCACTATCTCCACAGCCCCAATAACCGTCCCCATTCCTCCTCGACCTAACTTTGCCATGGCCAATTGGAATAACTTTAAACAAGATTTAATCACAACATTTACTAACTCTCATATCCCCGATGATGGTACACTAGAGGAAATCGATCGATCTCTTGAAAGATGGTACTCCAACATAAATATTGCAATCAACAATAACATCCCTACAACCACACATAGAACAATCACTACTCCTAAACACAGCAGAGACACACAGATACTCATCAATCAATACAACGCATTAAGAACTCACTCCCAAAGACATGGTTGGACACGAGATCACTATAGACGGTACAAACTACTCCAAACTCAACTACACACATCCCTCCTAACAGAACACAACACTCATTGGGCTAACACTATTACAAACACTGCCAATCTTTACAATGATCCCGCCACATTTTGGCGTAAAATAAAAACCCTCTCAGGAACTTCAACCCCTGACCCTCATTACATATTAGATCATCTGGGAAACAGACAACACTCAGCCTCTGAAAAAGAAAGAACACACAGGCGACACTGGGAGTCCATCTTTCAAGAGATCGAAGAAGAACAAAACAACAACAGACACGACAATTTAGTAAAAGAATTCCTTACCATCAACGCAGATAGATTAACACCGTACCATTCAGCTAACCCCGATAGATTAGACTCAGACACAATATTTACCACTCCTATTGCGACAGATGAAATTACCGCTATTATTAAGAACTTAAAAAAGACTTGCCCGGGAGAAAGTGGATATAATAAAACTATACTATCCAATCTCCCCAATATAGCCATTGAAAATTTAAAAAACATATTTAATGCAACCATCTCTGCAGGATATTTCCCCGACAAATTTAAAGAAGCCATTATAAAACTAATCCCAAAAAAGAAC